>NC_048580.1:75170783-75308283 GCF_013265735.2 Oncorhynchus mykiss | reverse complement strand
GGATCTTCATTTGATCACTCTTTTGTGCAAACTTGTTGTATATTCAAGGTTTAAAAAACGCTTCTAAGGTTTGTTTGTTTGTACACTTTAAAATTTCAGACTTGATTTGGCGTAACAATTTTCATTATCAACCCCTACTTAAAAAAAAAAAGGTTCATTTATTATAATCCACATATTAATTCACATTTCCTGTTGCTGCAGGATTCCAGCTGTAGCAAACTGTCTCATATTATGATCCTCCATCTGTAGCTTAACATCCCCAGGAGCAGACTCGGGAGCGAGCAGTTGTAGCAGGCAGCCATATCATTTCCTCTTTTCTTCAGCCAAAGGGCCAGGGATTCAGGGACAGTCTCTGTCCGTCCCTCCGTCCAGGGGTCAGTTAGCCCTCAGTCCATCATTATATTCCAACACTGTCCAGCCCTTCAGGAATCATCTCATTGCATTAGGAAGAAAGTAACAGATAGGATAGGATTACAATCACCATCACCATCCAAACAACAGCCATTTCACATGGAGGAACAGACACAGAAACACAGCTGTAGGGTATAATCAGCTTTCTACTTCCTTCTGTGGAGAGTTACACACGTTCAGAACCATAGAACACTCAGAACCATAGAACCCTAGACCACTCAGAACCCTAGAACACTCAGAACCATAGAACACTCAGAACCATAGACCACTCAGAACCCTAGAACACTCAGACAGCATAGTAACCACTCAATGTTCTAAACATGACATCATCAACATGGATTTTGGCAGAGGAAAATGGTACGGAGGAGGATGTCTGTTCTGTGCTCAGAATGAGAGGATGTAAAATCACTATGACACACTAATGTAATGTATTTCCTCTGAAGGGGGGGAGGGGAGCAAACACTTGACTTCGACTGGCATTGTTTCGTTATTGCAAACACTGGTTCACTAATGAGACAATGAGCAGTACACTGACGGAAAGAAACGGACCTGCAGATTATCATGCAACTGACTGATCACTGACATTAAATACAGAGAGGTGTGTGTCTGTGTGTGTCTGTGTCTGTGTGTGTGTGTGTGTGTGTGTGTCTGTGTGTGTCTCTGTGTGTCTGTGTGTGTGTGTGTGTGTGTGTGTGTGTGTGTGTGTGTGTGTGTCTCTGTGTGTATGTGTGTGTGTCTCTGTGTGTCTGTGTGTGTGTGTGTGTGTGTGTGTGTGTCTGTGTGTGTGTCTCTGTGTGTGTGTGTGTGTGTGTGTGTGTGTGTGTGTGTGTGTGTGTGTGTGTGTGTGTGTGTGTGTGTGTGTGTGTGTGTGTGTGTGTGTGTGTGTGTGTGTGTGCGCGTGTGTGTGTGTGTGTGTGTGCGTCTATGTGTGTGTGTGTGCGTGTGTGTGTGTGTGTCTGTGTCTGTGTCTGTGTGTGTGTGTGTCTGTGTGTGTGTCTGTAAATCTGTGTGTGTGTGTGTGTGTGTGTGTGTGTGTGTGTTTGTACGTTTTAGACTGTGCGTAGACTATTGTTATGCTCATGATCTGTACAGTTTGTAGTTTGTAGTTTTTATGTGTATACAGCAGATGATCTAATACTGATTTTACGCCTTCTAACCAATCACGTATTTTCTCCCGAGGTTGCAGTCTCCTCCCCTTCCTCCTCTAGGGTCTCTATTATTGAACCATGAGCCTGTAGCTCCTCCCCTCTCCCTGCACGTGATAGGACCTCTGTCCAGCGGCGCTGTAGCTCCTCCCCGTCGGCGCTGAAGTAGAGCGTAAGGTGTGATTGGCTGATTTTGAAGGCAAAGCGGCGTTCCAGGCGGTCACATGACTCAGGAAGGGAGACCTCGAAGCCAATCAGAGGGACAGAGCGCTGGGCTTTCACATCCTGAAGGAGGTTAAACACAGAAAGTAAACGGTCAGAATTAGAATCACTTTCTCTTTCCAGAGGAAACTTAATTCAGGACGTTCAGTGGAAGATAAATATATACGTACAAGCACATCTCATCTCACCTGAGGAGTATATGTAGAGCTCCAGGGGTTCATTATCTGAGTCTATCAGTGGTCTATCAGTGGTCTATCAGGGGTCTATCAGGGGTCTATCAGGGGTCTATCAGGGGTCTATCAGGGCTCTATCAGGGGTCTATCAGTGGTCTATCAGGGGTCTATCAGGGGTCTATCAGGGGTCTATCAACGGTCTATCAGTGGTCTATCAGCGGTCTATCAGTGGTCTATCAGGGGTCTATCAGGGGTCTATCGGCGGTCTATCAGTGGTCTATCAGGGGTCTATCAGGGGTCTATCAGTGGTCTATCAGGGGTCTATCAGGGGTCTATCAGGGGTCTATCGACGGTCTATCAGCGGTCTATCAGGGGTCTATCAGGGGTCTATCGGCGGTCTATCAGTGGTCTATCAGGGGTCTATCGACGGTCTATCAATGGTCTATCAGCGGTCTATCAACGGTCTATCAGCGGTCTTTCAGCGGTCTATCAACAGTCTATCAGTGGTCTATCAGCGGTCTACCAACGGTCTATCAACGGTCTATCAGCGGTCTATCAGGGGTCTATCAACGGTCTATCAGTGGTCTATCAGCGGTCTATCAACGGTCTATCAGCGGTCTATCAGCGGTCTATCAACAGTCTATCAGTGGTCTATCAGCGGTCTATCAGTGGTCTATCAGCGGTCTACCAACGGTCTATCAACGGTCTATCAGCGGTCTATCAGGGGTCTATCAACGGTCTATCAGTGGTCTATCAGCGGTCTATCAACGGTCTATCAGCGGTCTATCAGCGGTCTATCAGTGGTCTATCAGGGGTCTATCGACGGTCTATCAATGGTCTATCAGCGGTCTATCAACGGTCTATCAGCGGTCTTTCAGCGGTCTATCAACAGTCTATCAGTGGTCTATCAGCGGTCTACCAACGGTCTATCAACGGTCTATCAGCGGTCTATCAGGGGTCTATCAACGGTCTATCAGTGGTCTATCAGCGGTCTATCAACGGTCTATCAGCGGTCTATCAGCGGTCTATCAACAGTCTATCAGTGGTCTATCAGCGGTCTATCAGTGGTCTATCAGCGGTCTACCAACGGTCTATCAACGGTCTATCAGCGGTCTATCAGGGGTCTATCAACGGTCTATCAGTGGTCTATCAACGGTCTATCAACGGTCTATCAGCGGTCTATCAGCGGTCTAACAATAGTCTATCAGCGGTCTGACAACAATCTAACAAGTCTGACAACAGTCTAACAAGTCTAACACCAGTCTAACCAGTCTAACAAGTCTAACAAGTCAAACCAGTCTAACCAGTCTAACTCCAGTCTAACCAGTCTAACAAGTCCAACACCAGTCTAACAAGTCTAACACCAGTCTAACAAGTCTAACACCAGTCTAACAACAGTCTGCCAACAGTCCGACAACAGTCTGACAAGTCTGACAACAGTCTGACACCAGTCTAACAACAGTCTAACACCAGTCTAACAAGTCTGACAACAGTCCAACAAGTCTGACAACAGTCCAACAAGTCTGACAACAGTCTAACACCAGTCTAACAAGTCTGACAACAGTCTAACACCAGTCTAACAAGTCTGACACCAGTCTAACAACAGTCTGACAACAGTCTAACAAGTCTAACACCAGTCTGACAACAGTCTAATAACAGTCTAACAACAGTCTAACCAGTCTAAACAGTCTAACACCAGTCTAACACTAGTCTAACACCTGTAATAACAGGTTAATAGGGGTGTTATAGCAGGTTAATTGGGGTGTAATAACAGGTTAATAGGGGCTAATAACAGGTTAATGGGGTGTAATAACAGGTTAATATGGGTGTAATAACAGGTTAATAGGGGCTAATAACAGGTTAATAGGGGTGTTGTAACAGGTTAATAGGGGTGTTATAACAGGTTAATAGGGGCCAATAACAGGTTAATAGGGGTGTAATAACAGGTTAATAGGGGCTAATAACAGGTTAATAGGGGTGTAATAACAGGTTAATGGGGTGTAATAACAGGTTAATAGGAGTGTTATAACAGGTTAATAGGGGCTAATAACAGGTTAATAGGGGTGTAATAACAGGTTAATAGGGGTGTAATAACAGGTTAATAGGGGTGTAATAACAGGTTAATAGGGGTGTAATAACAGGTTAATAGGGGTGTTATAACAGGTTAATAGGGGTGTTATAACAGGTTAATAGGGGTGTTAACAGGTTAATAGGGGTGTAATAACAGGTTAATAGGGGCTAATAACAGGTTGATAGGGGTGTAATAACAGGTTAATAGGGGTGTTATAACAGGTTAATAGGGGTGTTAACAGGTTAATAGGGGTGTACTAACAGGTTAATAGGGGTGTAATAACAGGTTAATAGGGGTGTTATAACAGGTTAATAGGGGTGTAAGAACAGGTTAATAGGGGTGTTATAACAGGTTAATAGGGGTGTTATAACAGGTTAATAGTAATAATAGGGGTGTTATAACAGGTTAATAGGGGTGTAATAACAGGTTAATAGGGGTGTTATAACAGGTTAATAGGGGTGTTATAACAGGTTAATAGGGGTGTTATAACAGGTTAATAGGGGTGTAATAACAGGTTAATAGGGGTGTTATAACATGTTAATAGGGGTGTAATAACAGGTTAATAGAGGTGTTATAACATGTTAATAGGGGTGTAATAACAGGTTAATAGGGGTGTTATAACATGTTAATAGGGGTGTAATAACAGGTTAATAGGGGTGTTATAACAGGTTAATAGGGGTGTAATAACAGGTTAATAGGGGTGTTATAACAGGTTAATAGGGGTGTAATAACAGGTTAATAGGGGTGTAATAACAGGTTAATAGGGGTGTAATAACAGGTTAATAGGGGTGTTATAACAGGTTAATAGGGGTGTAATAACAGGTTAATAGGGGTGTTATAACAGGTTAATAGGGGTGTAATAACAGGTTAATAGGGGTGTTATAACAGGTTAATAGGGGTGTAATAACAGGTTAATAGGGGTGTTATAACAGGTTAATAGGGGTGTAATAACAGGTTAATAGAGGTGTTATAACAGGTTAATAGGGGTGTTATAACAGGTTAATAGGGGTGTTATAACAGGTTAATAGGGGTGTAATAACAGGTTAATAGGGGTGTTATAACAGGTTAATAGGGGTGTAATAACAGGTTAATAGAGGTGTTATAACAGGTTAATAGGGGTGTAATAACAGGTTAATAGGGGTGTTATAACAGGTTAATAGAGGTGTTATAACAGGTTAATAGGGGTGTTATAACAGGTTAATAGGGGTGTTATAACAGGTTAATAGGGGTGTTATAACAGGTTAATAGGGTTTTATAACAGGTTAATAGAGGTGTTATAACAGGTTAATAGAGGTGTTATAACAGGTTAATAGGGGTGTTATAACAGGTTAATAGGGGTGTTATAACAGGTTAATAGAGGTGTTATAACAGGTTAATAGGGGTGTTATAACATGTTAATAGGGGTGTTATAACAGGTTAATAGGGGTGTAATAACAGGTTAATAGGGGTGTAATAACATGTTAATAGGGGTGTTATAACAGGTTAATAGAGGTGTTATAACAGGTTAATAGGGGTGTTATAACAGGTTAATAGAGGTGTTATAACAGGTTAATAGGGGTGTTATAACATGTTAATAGGGGTGTTATAACAGGTTAATAGAGGTGTTATAAAAGGTTAATAGAGGTGTAATAACAGGTTAATAGAGGTGTTATAACAGGTTAATAGAGGTGTTATAACAGGTTAATAGAGGTGTTATAACAGGTTAATAGGGGTGTTATAACAGGTTAATAGGGGTGTTATAACAGGTTAATAGAGGTGTTATAACAGGTCATCTCACCTGAGGAGCTCCGTATATGTACAGCACCAGTGGTTCATTCTCTGGGATGACAAACCAGGCTTTCTGCCAGCCTCTGCCTGTTCCCTTCTCCATGTGGTGGAGGAAGCTACACATCACACTGTTCTCTGCTGCCACCGACGCCTGTTTCTGTAGACCCCCCCCACACACACACACACACACACACACACCAGTATATAACATCACTCCTGTCTTTAACTTCTCAACTACAGTTAAAAAATGTAGAAAAGTATTTGACATAAATGCATGTCCTTGGTATAACTTTTGGTAATGTGTTTGACCAAGGCCTCACACCTTCAGCAGAACCTTCTGAAGTGTCTGTTTTTATAGAGGTTCTGTTATCTTACCTATATATACTATCTCTGGCCTCTCCTTTAACCGTTCTACAGCAGTCAGGATCTGCTACATACCTCTAATATTGACCGTCTTCTGTATGCGCTGCTTGTCAGACTGGCGGGGGAGGGGGGAACCCCCACTAGGGTGGTGTAGCAGTCGATGCACACCCTGTTAGCCCTGTTGTTGTCGTAGAGCAGACGGGCCCTGAACTCTGAACACTTTCCACACACCACCTGGAATACACAGAGAATATTTAGGGGAGGAGTTCTCTGGCTGGAGGGGGAGGAGTTCTCTGGCTGGGGGTGGAGGGGAGGAGCTCTCTGGCTGGAGGGGAGGAGTTCTCTGGCTGGAGGGGAGGAGTTCTCTGGCTGGAGGGGAGGAGTTCTCTGGCTGGAGGGGAGGAGTTATCTGGCTGGGGGAGGAGGGGAGGAGCTCTCTGGCTGGAGGGGAGGAGTTCGCTGGCTGGAGGGGAGGAGTTATCTGGCTGGAGGGGAGGAGTTCTCTGGCTGGAGGGGAGGAGTTCTCTGGCTGGGGTGGAGGGGAGGAGCTCTCTGGCTGGAGGGGAGGATTTCTCTGGCTGGAGGGGAGGAGTTCTCCGGCTGGAGGGGAGGAGTTCTCTGGCTGGAGGGGAGGAGTTCTCTGGCTGGAGGGAAGGAGTTCTCTGGCTGGAGGGGAGGAGATCTCTGGCTGGAGGGGACTAGTTCTCTGGCTGGGGTGGAGGGGAGGAGCTCTCTGGCTGCAGGGGAGGATTTCTCTGGCTGGAGGGGAGGAGTTCTCTGGCTGGAGGGGAGGAGTTCTCTGGGTGTAGGGGAGGAGGGCTCTGGCTGAGGGTGGAGGGGAGGAGGTCTCTGGCAAGAGGGGAGGAGGTTTCTGGCTGAGGGTGGAGGGGAGGAGTTCGCTGGCTGGAGGGGAGGACGGCTCTGTTAGCCCTGTTGTTGTCGTAGAGCAGACGGGCCCTGAACTCTGAACACTTTCCACACACCACCTGGAATACACAGAGAATATTTAGGGGAGGAGTTCTCTGGCTGGAGGGGGAGGAGTTCTCTGGCTGGGGGTGGAGGGGAGGAGCTCTCTGGCTGGAGGGGAGGAGTTCTCTGGCTGGAGGGGAGGAGTTCTCTGGCTGGAGGGGAGGAGTTCTCTGGCTGGAGGGGAGGAGTTCTCTGGCTGGGGGGTGGAGGGGAGGAGTTCTCTTGCTGGAGGGGAGGAGTTCTCTGGCTGGGGGGTGGAGGGGAGGAGTTCCCTGGCTGGGGGTGGAGGGGAGGAGTTCTCTGGCTGGGGGGTGGAGGGGAGGAGTTCTCTGGCTGGGGGGTGGAGGGGAGGAGTTCTCTGGCTGGGGGGTGGAGGGGAGGAGTTCTCTGGCTGGGGGGTGGAGGTGAAGGGACAGCGTTTCAACCAGTGAGAGAATCAGACACAACTGTAGTTATTTTTT
Source organism: Oncorhynchus mykiss (assembly GCF_013265735.2). Lineage (NCBI taxonomy): Eukaryota > Metazoa > Chordata > Actinopteri > Salmoniformes > Salmonidae > Oncorhynchus > Oncorhynchus mykiss. Next base: position 75,300,701 of record NC_048580.1, on the reverse strand, counting down.
TATTTTTTATTTTCTCCCCAATTTTCGTGGTTCCAATTGTTTAGTAGCTACTATCTTGTCTCATTGCTACAACTCCTGTACGGGCTCGGGAGAGACGAAGGTTGAAACCCAACCAAGCCGCACTGCTTCTTAACACAGCGCGCATCCAACCCGGAAGCCAGCCGCACCAACGATGCACACACAACAGAGTGAGAGAGAAAGCAATGGCGTGGTGCACTTACTGTATCTGCACATACGTGACATTAGTACACCATTTTCGGGGACCAATTTTTGGCCTGTGAGCCCTACTTTGAGAACTACTGACTAAAAAGTATTCAAGAGTACAGGAGAATCTCTTTAAATCAAAAGTTTTTAATATTGAATTGTGTCTAATTCTTCAGCATTAGACCGACTGACAATCTGGTCACATGTACATGACATCATGATTTGATTGGAGACGTACGTGTCACATGTACATTACATCATGACTTGATTGGAGACGTACGTGTCACATGTACATAACATCATGACTTGATTGGAGACGTACGTGTCACATGTACATAACATCATGATTTGATTGGAGACGTACGTGTCACATGTACATAACATCATGATTTGATTGGAGACGTACGTGTCACATGTACATAACATCATGATTTGATTGGAGACGTACGTGTCACATGTACATAACATCATGACTTGATTGGAGACGTACGTGTCACATGTACATAACATCATGATTTGATTGGAGACGTACGTGTCACATGTACATAACATCATGATTTGATTGGAGACGTACGTGTCACATGTACATAACATCATGATTTGATTGGAGACGTACGTGTCACATGTACATAACATCATGATTTGATTGGAGACGTACGTGTCACATGTACATGACATCATGATTTGATTGGAGACGTACGTGTCACATGTACATAACATCATGATTTGATTGGAGACGTACGTGTCACATGTACATAACATCATGATTTGATTGGAGACGTACGTGTCACATGTACATAACATCATGATTTGATTGGAGACGTACGTGTCCACAGGCCTTGCAGTGGTGACGTCTCTTGGTGATGGAGTTAAACGGCTCCTGGCACTTCATACACAGAGTCACCTCCTTCTCACGGATCGGAGTGGGGGCACGCTTCCCCAGCTCATTACAGTTCTGAGAGAGAAGAGAAGAGAGGAACAGAGGAGAGAGAGAGAGACAGACATAGAGAGAGAGAGAGAGAGAGAGAGAGAGAGAGAGAGAGAGAGAGAGAGAGAGAGAGAGAGAGAGAGAGAGAGAGAGAGAGAGACCGAGACATAGAGAGACAGAGACATAGAGAGACAGAGAGAGATAGATATATGTATATAGAGATAGAGAGACCGAGAGAGAGATAGATATAGAGAGAGAGAGAAACAGAGATGGGGAGAAATACAATATGATCTCACAGATGGAGACATTTCAGAAGCTAAAGAGTTGAATTGAATAGTGTTAATAAAGTAAGGTAGAGGGGTTATACGGGGGTGAGAGCCTAGGGGTTATACTGGGGTCAGAGCCTAGGGCTTATACTGGGGTCAGAGCCTAGGGGTTATACTGTGGTCGGAGCCTAGGGGTTATACTGGGGTCAGAGCCTAGGGGTTATACTGGGGTCAGAAGCTAGGGGTTATACTGGGGTCAGAGCCTAGGGGTTATACTGGGGTCAGAGCCTAGGGATTATACTGGGGTCAGAGGCTAGGGCTTATACTGGGGTCAGAGCCTAGGGGTTATACTGGGGTCAGAGCCTAGGGGTTATACTGGGGTCAGAGCCTAGGGGTCATACTGGGGTCAGAGCCTAGGGGTTATACTGGGGTCAGAGCCTAGGGATTATACTGGGGTCAGAAGCTAGGGGTTATACTGGGGTCAGAAGCTAGGGGTTATACTGGGGTCAGAGCCTAGGGATTATACTGGAGTCAGAGGCTAGGGGTTATACTGGGGTCAGAGCCTAGGGGTTATACTGGGGTCAGAGCCTAGGGGTTATACTGGGGTCAGAGCCTAGGGGTTATACTGGGGTCAGAGCCTAGGGGTTATACTGGGGTCAGAGCCTAGGGGTCATACTGGGGTCAGAGCCTAGGGGTTATACTGGGGTCAGAGCCTAGGGGTTATACTGGGGTCAGAGGCAAAAGGTTATACTGGGGTCAGAGGCAAAAAGTTATGCTGGGGTCAGAGGCTAGGGGTTATACTGGGGTCAGAGCCTAGAAGCCAGGGGTTATGCTGGGGTCAGAGGCCAGGGGTTATGCTGGTGTCAGAGGCTAGGGGTTATACTGGGGTCAGAACCTAGGGGTTATGCTGGTGTCAGAGGCTAGGGGTTATACTGGGGTCAGAGCCTAGAAGCCAGGGGTTATGCTGGGGTCAGAGGCTAGTTGTTATGCTGGGGTCAGAAGCAAAAGGTTATGCTGGGGTCAGAGGCAAAAGGTTATATTGGGGTCAGAGGCTAGGGGTTATATTGGGGTCAGAGGCTAGGGGTTATACTGGGGTCAGAGGCTAGGGGTTATATTGGGGTCAGAGGCTAGGGGTTATACTGGGGTCAGAGGCTAGGGGCTATGCTGGGGTCAGAGGCTAGGGGTTATGCTGGTGTCAGAGGCTAGGGGTTATACTGGGGTCAGAACCTAGGGGTTATGCTGGTGTCAGAGGCTAGGGGTTATACTGGGGTCAGAGGCTAGGGGTTATGCTGGGGTCAGAACCTACATGTGAGTTGGAGGGGCTAGGGGTTAGGGGCTAGGAGTTGTATAGTATTTTACAGGTGAGTTGGAGGGGTTAGAGGCAAGGGGTTAGGGGTTAGGGGCTAGGGGTTGTATTGTATCTTACAGGTGAGTTGTAGGATTATTATCCTAGGGGCTAGGGCCTAGGGGTTAGGGACTATGGGTTAGGGACTAGGGGTTAGGGGCTAGGGGTTAGTGGCCAGGGATTAGGGGTTAGGGGTTAGAGGCTAGGGGTTATGCTGGGGTTAGTGGCTAGGGGTTCTGCTGGGGTTAGTGGCTAGGGGTTCTGCTGGGGTTAGTGGCTAGGGGTTCTGCTGGGGTAAGTGGCTAGGGGTTATTCTGGGTTAGGGGCTAGGGGTTATGCTGGGGTTAGTGGCTAGGGGTTATGGTGGGGTTAGGGGCTAGGGGTTATGCTGGGGGTTAGTGGTTATGCTGGGGTTAGGGGCTAGGGTATGGGGTTAGGGACTATGGACTAAGGGCTAGGGATTGGACTAAGGGCTAGGGATTACAGACTAGGGGCTAGGGACTAGGGACTAAGGGTTAGGGACTAGGGGCTAGGGACTAAGGGGTAGAGACTAGGGACTAAGGGTTAGGGGCTAGGGACTAAGGGTTAGGGACTATGGACTAAGGGCTAGGGATTACAGACTAGGGGCTAGGGACTAGGGACTAAGGGTTAGGGACTAGGGGCTAGGGACTAAAGGTTAGGGACTAGGGACTAAGGGTTAGGAACTAGGGGCTAGGGACTAAGGGTTATGGACTAGGGACTAAGGGTTAGGGGCTAGGGGTTATGCTGGGGTTATGCTGGGGTTACTGGCTAGGGGCTAGGGGTTATGATGGGGTTACTGGCTAGGGGCTAGGGGTTATGCTGGGGTTATGCTGGGGTTAGGGGCTAGGGGTTATGCTGGGGTTAGTGGCTAGGGGAGAGGGAGTGTAGTTCTAGTGGTTAGGGACTATGGACTAAGGGCTAGGGATTAGAGACTAGGGGCTAGAGACTAGGGACTAAGGGCTAGGGATGAGAGACTATGGGCTAGGGACTAGGGGCTAGGGGTTAGGGACTAGGGGTTAGGGGCTAGGGGTTATGGGCTAGGGTTTAGGGGTAGAATAATATCTTACTGGTCAGTTAGGATGAGTGGAGTCCTAGAGGTTAGGGGCTAGGGGTTAGGTGCTAGGGGTTGTATAGTATCTTACAGGTGAGTTGGAGGGGCTAGGGGTTAGGGGCTAGGGGTTGTATAGTATCTTACAAGTGAGTTGGAGAGGCTAGGGGTTAGGGGCTAGGGGTTGTATAGTATTTTACAGGTGAGTTGGAGAGGCTAGGGGTTAGGGGTTGCATAGTATCTCACAGGTGAGTTGGAGGGGCTAGGGGTTAGGGTCTAGGGGTTAGGGGCTAGGGGTTGTATTGTATCTTACAGGTGAGTTGGAGGGGCTAGGGGTTAGGGGCTAGGGGTTGTATTGTATCTTATAGGTGAGTTGGAGGGGCTAGGGGCTAGGGGTTGTATTGTATCTTACAGGTGAGTTGGAGGGGCTAGGGGTTAGGGACTAGGTGTTAGGGGCTAGGGGTTATGGGCTAGGGCTTAGGGTTAGGGCTAGGGGCAAGGGGTTAGGGGCAGTATAGTATCTTACAGGTGAGTTGGGAGGAGTGTAGTCCTAGGGGCTAGGGGTTAGGGGTTAGGGGCTAGGGGTTAGGGCTAGGTGTTAGGGGCAATATAGTATCTTACAGGTGAGTTGGGAGGAGTGTAGTCCTCATCTCGGAGAGAACAGTTGAGATGGTGGAACGTGGCAAGCGTCTGTTCATGTCTTTGGATAGTGGCCTGGATAGCTTGGATCCAATCTCTCTTCTCTTCTTCAGTCCTACTCACAATAGACAAATGGCTTTGAGTTAAAATAGTAATTGCAATTCATTGTGAAATGTGTCCATTGCTAAAAGCAGAGATTATTAAAAAATTAAAAAAATGTAACAACTCAAAAGCCTCTAATTCAAGATAGAGGAAGAGAATCCGCTGCCCTCACCTGGCCTGGAGCTCTAGTGATCGCTGTTTTCCAGACACCAGGAAGGTTCTGGGAACGTTAATACTGCTGCTCTCCTTCAGCTCCATCCCATCCACATCAATCCTGGCTCTCACACCAAACTTCTGACCAATCAACCTCAGTTTAGGGACGCAGTACAATAACCTATCATTGAACTGCAGAGAGAGAGAGGGGGGAGACAGAGAGAGAGAGAGAGAGAGAGAGAGAGAGAGAGAGAGAGAGAGAGAGAGAGAGAGAGAGAGAGAGAGAGAAAGAGCGAGAGGGAGAGAGGTGAAGAGTGGGAGGGAGCGAGAGAGCGGTGGGTGAAGAAGTAGAGAGAGGGAGAGATGTAGCCCTAGTTGCATTTTAGATTCACAACATAAATCACAACATGATTTCAAGCAGTGAACAGTGTTCGCCCCAACGTATCAACAGCTTTGCCATTTTCACACTCCCACTGTTACAATGACTCACTCACCAGGATGAGGTATCTGTCCTGTGAGGTGTGTGTGTGTGTCACTCACCAGGATGAGGTATCTGTCCTGTGAGGTGCCGTTCTTAGCCGATAGTTTGAGGATGTGTCCCTCCTTGATGAGTTCGTTGGTAGGGTTAACGATGTCCTCCTCTCCTCCCAGCAACTCATACACCTTCAGCAGTTTACGCATACGCTCCTGTACGATACACACACAGGATGTCAAGGTGCTGCGCAAGGGAACAAAAAATCTTTGCACAATGCACGTTCGCACATCTACAGATGTAGGATCGTAATTTGATCACTCATTTTTTTTTTTTTTTTTTTTTTGCTGAGAATTTTCCTGCCCGGCAGGAAATGCAAATTTGTAGTGTGTTTGAATTTAAAACATGTTTCTAATGTTTGTAATTTCCACTTTTGCTAAAATGAAAAAATGTATCAACTTCTACAAGAATGTCCATGAATTATAATCCACATAATAAATCAAATTTTCTGTTGCTGCTGTAGAAAACTGGCTCAAATTAAGATCCTACATCCGTATACTAACAACTTAACACAGGTTTGTAGGAGAATCAACACCTGAAATAGACCGTGTATAGTTGGAAATAAACATGAAATAAAGTGCTTCAGGCACAGGTACACTCACTGCTTAAAACCACATGGTACTCTGAGTAATCAGTCTTATTCAAATTCATTCAGATATATTTGCTGAGAAAATACCGATTAAGTAGAACACTATGCAGAATATACTGTTAAAGGAGAACACTATACAGAATATACTGTTGAATGGGATCACTATGCAGAATATACTGTTGAAGGAGATCACTATGCAGAATATACTGTTGAAGGAGAACACTATGCAGAATATAATGTTGAAGGAGAACACTATGCAGAGTATACAGTTGAAGGAGAACACTATGCAGAATATACTGTTGAAGGAGAACACTATGCAGAATATACTGTTGAAGGAGAACACTATGCAGAATATACTGTTGAAGGAGAACACTATGCAAATCAAATCAAAGTTTATTTGTCACGTGCGCCGAATGCTTACTTACAGGCTCTAACCAATAGTGCAAAAAAGGTATTAGGTGAACAATAGGTAAGTAAAAAAATGTAAAAAGACAGGCTATATACAGTAGCAAGGCTATAAAAGTAGCGAGGCTACATACAGACACCGGTTAGTCGGGCTGATTGAGGTAGTATGTACATGTAGATATGGTTAAAGTGACTGTGCATATATGGTGAACAGAGAGTAGCAGCAGCGTAAAAGAGGGGTTGGTGGGTGGTGGGACACAATGCAGATAGCCCGGTTAGGGAATGTGCGGGAGCACTGGTTGGTCGGCCCAATTCAGGTAGTATGCACATGAATGTATAGTTAAAATGACTATGCATATATGATAAACAGAGAGTAGCAGCGTAAAAGAGGGGTTGGGGGGGGCACACAATGCAAATAGTCCGGGTAGCCATTTGATTACCTGTTCAGGAGTCTTATGGCTTGGGGGTAAAAACTGTTGAGAAGCCTTGTTGTCCTAGATTTGGCACTCCGGTACCACTTGCCATGCGGTAGTAGAGGGAACAGTCTATGACTGGGGTGGCTGGGCTCTTTGACAATTTTTAGGGCCTTCCTCTGATACCGCCTGGTGTAGAGGTCCTGGATGGCAGGCAGCTTAGCCCCGGTGATCTACTGGGCCATTCGCACTACCCTCTGTAGTGCCTTGTGGTTGGAGGCCAGAGCAACTGCTATCCCAGGCAGTGATGCAACCAACTCTCGATATTGCCGCTGTAGAACCTTTTGAGGATCTCAGGACCCATGCCAAATCTTTTTAGTTTCCTGAGGGGGAATAGGCTTTGTCGTGCCCTCTTCAAGACTGTCTTGGTGTGTTTGGACCATTCTAGTTTGCTGTTGATGTGGACACCAAGGAACTTGAAGCTCTCAACCTGCTCCACTACAGCCCCGTCAATGAGAATGGGGGCGTGCTCGGTCCTCCTTTTCCTGTATTCCACAATCATCACCTTAGTCTTTGTTATGCTGAGGGATAGGTTGTTATTCTGCCACCACCCGGCCAGGTCTCTGACCTCTTCCCTATAGGCTGTCTCGTCGTTGTCGGTGATCAGGCCTACAACTGTTGTGTTGTCTGCAAACTTAATGACGGTGTTGGAGTCATGCTTGGCCATGCAGTCGTGGGTGAACAGGGAGTACAGGAGGGGACTGAGCACATACCCCTGGGGAGCTCCAGTGTTGAGGATCAGCGTGGCAGATGTGTTGCTACCTACCCTCATCACCTGGGGGCGGCCCGTCAGGAAGTCCAGGATCCAGTTGCAGAGGGAGGTGTTTAGTCCCAGGATCCTTAGCTTAGTGATGAGCTTTGAGGGTACTATGGTGTTGAACGCTGAGCTGTAGTCAATGAACCGCATTCTCACATAGGTGTTCCTTTTGTCCAGGTGTGAACGGGCAGTGTGGAGTGCAATAGAGATTGCATCATCTGTGGATCTGTTTGGGCGGTATGCAAATTAGAGTGGGTCTAGAGTTTCTGGGATAATGGTGTTGATGTGAGCCCTTACCAGCCTTTCAAAGCACTTCATGGCTACGGACGTGAGTGCTACAGGTCTGTAGTCATTTAGGCAGGTTACCTTTGTGTTCTTGGGCACAGGGACTATGGTGGTCTGCTTGAAGCATGTTGGTATTACAGACTCAATCAGGGACACGTTGAAAATGTCAGTGAAGACACCTGCCAGTTGGTAAGCACATGCCCGGAGCACACGTCCTGGTAATCCGTCTGGCCCCACAGCCTTGTGTATGTTGACCTGTTTAAAGGTCTTACTCACGTCGGCTACGTAGAGCGTGATCACAAAGTCGTCCGGAACAGATGATGCTCTCATGCATGCCTCAGTGTTGCTTGCCTCGAAGCATAGAAGTGTTTAGCTCGTCTGCTAGGCTCGTGTCACTGGGCAGCTCGCGGCTGTGTTTCTCTTTGTAGTCTGTAATAGTTTGCAAGCCCTGCCACATCCGACGAGCGTCGGAGCCAGTGTAGTACAATTCAATCTTAGCCCTGTATTGACGGTTTGCCTGTTTGATGATTCGTCGGAGGGCATAGCGGGATTTCTTGTAAGGGTTAGATTCCTGCACCTTGAAAGCGGCAGCTCTACCCTTTAGCTCAGTGCGAATGTTACCTGTAATCCATGGCTTCTGGTTGGGGTATGTACGTACAGTCACTGTGGGGACGACGTCCTCAATGCACTTATTGATAAAGCCAGTGACTGATGTGGTGTACTCAATGCCATCGGAAGAATCCCGGAACATGTTCCAGTCTGTGCTGCAAAACAGTCCTGTAGTTTAGCATCTGCTTCATCTGACCACTTGTTTATAGACTGAGTCACTGGTGCTTCCTGCTTTAATTTTTGCTTGTAAGCAGGAATCAGAAGGATAGAGTTGTGGTCGGATTTACAGAATGCAGAATATACTGTTGAAGGAGAACACTATGCAGAATATACTGCTGAAGGAGAACACTATGCAGAATATACTGTTGAAGGAGAAGACTATGCAGAATATACTGTTGAAGGAGAACACTATGCAGAATGTGCCACAGCTACAGTATTTGGTGAAGAAATGTGTGTGTGTGTGTGTGTGTGTGTGTGTGTGTGTGTGTGTGTGAGTGTGTGTGTGTGTGGACATGTTTAACTATACTGGTGAACAAAAGTACTTCTACGTGGTTTAGGGTTAGAATTAGTGTTAGAGCTAGAATTAGGGTTAAATGTTAGGTTTAGGGTTAGGGATATTAAGGAAAATAGGATTCTTAATGGGAATCAATTGTGTGTCCCAAGGTTAGTAAAATAAGACTGTGTGTGTGTGTGTGTGTGTGTGTGTGTGTGTGTGTGTGTGTGTGTGTGTGTGTGTGTGTGCGTGCGTGTGAGGGCCAGTGATGCGTGGGTCAGCTGTTTGTTCCCCCGCACCCACCCGCAATTGCTAATAACTCATCCGCAATCACCCGACTATATGAGACAAAGTGAATAACACACCTGCACCCATCCCTAACTCCTTAAATATATAACATATGCTGTAGGCCACAGTGAGAGACAACAGAATGATTTTTTTTGCCTATCATTTCCAACATTTTGATATGCTATTTGTGAGTCAACTTATCTATAATTAGATCCATGCAGCTTCTCTTCAGTCATTACTTGTTTCCCTAGAAGACTAAATAAATCCCTGCTCACCAGAATGATGTCATAAATGGATAGAATGAATGATGTCATAAATGGATAGAATGAATGATGTCATAAATGGATAGAATGAATGATGTCATAAATGGATAGAATGAATGATGTCATAAATGGATAGAATGAATGATGTCATAAATGGATAGAATGAATGATGTCATACATGGATTGAATGAATGATGTCATAAATGGATAGAATGAATGATGTCATAAATGGATAGAATGAATGATGTCAAAAATGGACAGAATGAATAAAGTCATAAATGGATAGAATGAATGTCAAAAATTTATAGAATGAATGATGTCATAAGTGGATAGAATGAATGATGTCATAAATAGATCGAATGAATTATGTCATAAATGGATAGAATGAATGATGTCATGAATGGATAGAATGAATGATGTCATAAATGGATTGAATGAATGATGTCATAAATGATGTCATAAATGGATAGAATGAATGATGTCATAAATGGATAGAATGAATGATGTCATAAATGGATAGAATGAATGATGTCATAAATGGATAGAATGAATGATGTCATAAATGGATAGAATGAATGATGTCATAAATGGATTGAATGAATGATGTCATAAATGGATAGAATGAATTATGTCATAAATGGATAGAATGATGTCATAAATGGATAGAATGAATGATGTCATAAATTATGTCATAAATGGATAGAATGAATGATGTCATAAATGGATTGAATGAATGACGTCGGTAAAGTTTGTCTTCTCTTTCCTCTTTTCATCTCTGCTTCTCTCACGCATCAAAAATGCTTAGGGACCGGGGAGGGAAAAAAATGACATCAATTTGACCGGTTTTAAGGAAATTAAAAGCTGTTAAAAATGACCTAAAATGTTTTTGATAAGATTTCATTTTGGTTTGGATGCATTTCTTTATTTAGCTTTTATTTAACCAGCTAGGCTAGTTGAGAACAAGTTCTCATTTGCACCTGTGACCCGGCCAAGATAAAGCATAGCAATTCGACCCGTACAACAACACAACACCTCATACAACCGCATATTTTATGTGGTTGAAATACTATCACCTTTTATGACGCTGATAAAGATAGCACCTTTACAGACGGTCCCTAACAGCGGTTGAAATACGATCAGTTTGTATGATGCTGATAAAGATAGCACCTTTACAGACGGTCCCTAACAGTGGTTGAAATACGATCAGTTTGTATGATGCTGATAAAGATAGCACCTTTACAGACGGTCCCTAACAGTGGTTGAAATACGATCAGTTTGTATGATGCTGATAAAGATAGCACCTTAACAGACGGTCCCTAACAGTGGTTGAAATACGATCAGTTTGTATGATGCTGATAAAGATAGCACCTTTACAGACGGTCCCTAACAGTGGTTGAAATACGATCAGTTTGTATGGTGCTGATAAAGATAGCACCTTTACAGACGGTCCCTAACAGTGGTTGAAATACGATCAGTTTGTATGATGCTGATAAAGATAGCACCTTTACAGACGGTCCCTAACAGTGGTTGAAATACGATCAGTTTGTATGATGCTGATAAAGATAGCACCTTTACAGACGGTCCCTAACAGTGGTTGAAATACGATCAATTTGTATGATGCTGATAAAGATAGCACCTTTACAGACGGTCCCTAACAGTGGTTGACATACGATCAGTTTGTATGATGCTGATAAAGATAGCACCTTAACAGACGGTCCCTAACAGTGGTTGAAATACGATCAGTTTGTATGATGCTGATAAAGATAGCACCTTTACAGACGGTCCCTAACAGTGGTTGAAATACGATCAGTTTGTATGGTGCTGATAAAGATAGCACCTTTACAGACGGTCCCTAACAGTGGTTGAAATACGATCAGTTTGTATGATGCTGATAAAGATAGCACCTTTACAGACGGTCCCTAACAGTGGTTGAAATACTATCACCTTTTATGACGCTGATAAAGATAGCACCTTTACAGACGGTCCCTAACAGTGGTTGAAATACGATCAGTTTGTATGATGCTGATAAAGATAGCACCTTTACAGACGGTCCCTAACAGTGGTTGAAATACGATCAGTTTGTATGATGCTGATAAAGATAGCACCTTTACAGACGGTCCCTAATGGCGCATTCGTTCCCTCAAGATGCTGAAAGAAAGAAATCATATTTCTCCTCTCCTGTTCCCCAAGTCAAAATGTGCATTTGGTGTATAATTCAACTGCATGAAATGCTTAAATCTGTTAATTATTTTAATTAGGCCATGTGACAGGTTATAGACTGACAGTTAATATTAGGCCATGTGACAGGTTATAGACTGACAGTTAATATTAGGCCATGTGACAGGTTATAGACTGACAGTTAATATTAGACTATGTGACAGGTTATAGACTGACAGTTAATATTAGACTATGTGACAGGTTATAGACTGACAGTTAATATTAGACTATGTGACAGGTTATAGACCTACAGTCATTGTCCAGATTTCAGTTAAGTTACTTACATTTAAACAATATGAATAGTACAGTTCCCTTGACGTGACATTTTGAAAGTCCATTAGACTACTGTTCTGGTCCTCTCTTCTATAACATTAGACTACTGTTCTGGTCCTCTCTTCTATAACAGACTACTGTTCTGGTCCTCTCTTCTATAACATTAGACTACTGTTCTGGTCCTCACTTCTAGAACATTAGACTACTGTTCTGGTCCTCTCTTCTAGAACATTAGACTACTGTTCTGGTCCTCTCTTCTATAACAGACTACTGTTCTGGTCCTCTCTTCTAGAACATTAGACTACTGTTCTGGTCCTCTCTTCTAGAACATTAGACTACTGTTCTGGTCCTCTCTTCTATAACAGACTACTGTTCTGGTCCTCTCTTCTATAACAGTCTACTGTTCTGGTCCTCTCTTCTAGAACATTAGACTACTGTTCTGGTCCTCTCTTCTATAACATTAGACTACTGTTCTGGTCCTCTCTTCTAGAACATTAGACTACTGTTCTGGTCCAATCTTCTATAACATTAGACTACTGTTCTGGTCCTCACTTCAGCTCTCCAGCTGGTCTCTTATTCAATTAAGCTCCCACATTGTCCTTTTTGCCTCATTGGATCGATGTAAACTGTTTCTGCTCAAGTTTCTTAAAGCATTTGGCGATTGGCGTGTATTTGGAGCGTTACAATGAAGCCCCAAAGCTTATAGGCTTCAGCTACGCATTAACGTGATATAAACATAATGAAAGAAAAACCTCAATGTAGCATATCATTTACGTACTAATTGCACAATAATTATACTTCTATGGATTTTTACCACGTTTTTTTTCCCCTTTACTCAACCCACCCGTCACCCAGACATTTCAGAGGGGATTGTGGGTTATGAGCGGTGTCGACCCGTCATTCATGTTTTGAGCCTCGCCTAATGAAGCTAAAAAATAAAAAAATCTTATATATATATTTTTTTTGTTGCCTGTTTCGCATGTTATTTTGGCATTAATACGTGTCACATTCAGTTAGCAACCTTGCAGTCATCATCATGAATCAAGTTGACAATCTACTGGCAAATCCTTTTCAAGCCTTGTCATGTGAAGAGAAATGATGAAGAGATATTATAGATAAAAAAGTATTGGTGCTCATCAGCCATTGGACAAAAACATTACACAACAAGTTGGAAATCGCAAATTCAACAATGAGTGGTTTGGAAGGAATCAGTGACTAACTGCAAGCATTGCAAAGCAATCACTAGCCTGCTATTCAGTGGAGTGGGTGTGTGGTTCAAGTCTGGGTTTAAGGGTCTCTTTTCCAAGCTTAAAAGGATAAACATTCAACATTGGCCATGCTGTCCATCCAGCATGACTTCTGCCGCGTTCAAAACAACTGGAAACTCGGAACTGGGAAATGTCAGACTTCAGTGAGTTCAAGACAACTGGGAACTCGGGGAAAAACGAGCTCCGACTTGGAAAATACGTTTTGAACGGTCATCCAACTCTGAATTCCAAGTCGAGAACTCAGGCCTCTTTCTCAAGGTCCAACTTGAAGATCACTGACGTCATGATTTGAAATAGTTTGTACATCTCAATTGTCAGTAAAAAAAAACACATTTGTTTAAGCAAGTCAGCTATGTAAAAGGTAGTAAATGAGGCTGAATTAACTGTTTCGCTGCCAGACAAGGCTCCGCTGAAAGCCAGGTGTAGCAGTGGTAAGTTTTTGGGACTCTGCTGTTGGGACAGCTTTATGTAGGCCCTAACAGTTTGTGGGCACCGTTTGTCACAGCTATAGTGCAATTGTTTACTTTTGTGTTGTGTTGTGTTGTGCCTTTGCCAGCATGCATTGATTTTTGTTGTTGTTGAGATTGCCCCACCAAGATTTACATGCTAAAATCTTCATTGGTTATGAATCAACATACAGATCACTAGTGTTGGAGTGCTCTGCAGTGAGAAAGGACTCACCATCTTTCTGATGGCAGTGTTGGAGTGCTCTGCAGTGTGAAAGGACTCACCATCTTTCTGATGGCAGTGTTGGAGTGCTCTGCAGTGTGAAAGGACTCACCATCTTTCTGATGGCTGTGTTGGAGTGCTCTGCCGCTGTGGCGATCAACTCCAGAGATTCTGAAAAGACACAAGAGACTTTGTTACGACAACAAAAAATATTCCTGCATTTCCCTTGAATGAATTGGAAGTAATAATATTAAAAAAACATTTGTATAATAATATATTTTATTTGTATAGCTCTTTTCATATCATAGAGCACTCAAACTCAACTCTGGACCTCGAAGCCAGTTCCACTTCATTTTTTAAATTAGACCAGTGACATCACTAATTAGACCAGTGACATCACTAATTAGACCAGTGACACCAGGCGTGTGGAATTAATTATCAGGTAAAACAGAAAACCAACAAGCTCCGGACCCCATAGGGTAAGAGTTGAATACTCCTGGCATTGCGAGTCTCAGACTGGTTCACAATTGGACGAAAACATAGAGTTAGAAAGAGAGCCTGTCAAGCCAAATAGTGTCCACCTGCCAAAAAAGTATCTCCCCTTGCATTATAATGGGATTCAATGAACTCTGTCTTTCGTTGCTCGGAATGTTGCTGGAACTGGCAAAATTCTGACCAGATTACGTAATGAACCAAAGCGCCCGTTGCTATGTTGGTTGCTTGGGCTCTATTTTTTACCCTGTCGCGGTCGCGGAGGACGGAGGATGCGGGCAGTTCTAGTTCACCTCATAAAAGCTTGCTTGGTTAATGCGCAAATTTATTACCTCAGAATCGCTCTCCAAGGACAGTGTTTTTGACGGTGACTACCTACTGACTACCTGCTGACTACCTGCTGACTACCTGCTTATTCGCAAATTTATTACCCCAGAATCGCTCTCCAAGGACAGTGTTTTTGACGGTGACTACCTACTGACTACCTGTTGACTACCTGTTGACTACCTGCTGACTACCTGCTGACTACCAGCTGACTACCTGCTGACTACCTGCTGACTACCTGCTGACTACCTACTGACTACCTACTGACTACCTGCTGACTACCTGTTGACTACCTGCTGACTACCCGCTGACTACCTGCTGACTACCTAATGACTACCCGCTGACTACCTGCTGACTACCTGCTGACTACCTGTTGACTACCTAATGACTACCCGCTGACTACCTGCTGACTACCCGCTGACTACCTGCTGACTACCTGCTGACTACCTGCTGACTACCTGCTGACTGCCTACTGACTACCTGCTGACTACCTAATGACTACCCGCTGACTACCTGTTGACTACCTAATGACTACCCGCTGACTACCTGCTGACTACCCGCTGACTACCTGCTGACTACCTGCTGACTACCTGCTGACTACCTGCTGACTACCCGCTGACTACCTGCTGACTACCTGCTGACTACCTGCTGACTACCTGCTGACTGAAAAGACTGAAAAGAGAACACTCTTTCTTTAACCTATATTTGTCTTTATATAAGACAATGCTGTTAAATAGGAAGAAGTAATTGAATCTGTTTTTAGATAGATTTTAGATTGACATTGCTAGCCTTTACAAAAAATGAAGTTTGTTGCGGCAAACTTCCTGCAGGTTTGTGACAAATTCTCTGTGAACTGCATAGTGTACCACAAAATATTTGCCAGAAGTTTGCAAATGTTGTTACTAGTGTTGAATCTGCTGCCAACCTTTGGCAACAATAATTTGCATTGCCACTAGTGGCAAACTGTTCACCAGAGGGTTTTTTTACTCTCAAGATTTGATTCTGTGGAAAACCTGTGGAAACAAGTTCCAAGACCAGTAACCAATCAGGGGGTTTAGAAACTTTACAAAATGGAAACCATGCCATTTCCTCATGCCACCAGTGTGTGAAGTCCACCAGAATAATTGCAAGTATTCTAGTGCAACTGAGTGACTGACGAGTTTGAAACTGCATATTTTATTTAGACAGATTAAGGGTGTTTTGGCTGATGAAAACAGTAAGTAGCAAATGTTATGAATTTTGAATTTGATGGTCATTCAGGGTAAAAAATAGGTTGTCCTATCATAATTAGGTAGCTGGCTAACGTTAGCTAGCATTTTCTGTGCCAGTATCTCTGGCTGTGCTAACCTTAGCCTCGCGACCATTCTCGCAACGCTAGCGTACTGAAGTGTTGTCGCGGAATCTAACTAAATGTATGGCTTTTATCGACGTTTAGCTAGCTAGTTAACTATGTCAGCGGTTGAGACCTCTCATTGTTCGGATTTGAAAATCCAACCATTGTAATAGAAGGGGGCGGGGCTCAGGGGCTGTGTGTATTTAAAAACATATATATTTTATTATTTAACCTTTATTTAATTATGCATGTCAGTTAAGAACAAATTCTTATTTACAATGACGGCCTACACCGGCCAAACCCGGACGACGCTGGGCCAATTGTGCTCCGCCCTATGGGACTCCCGATCACGGCCGGTTGTGATACAGCCTGGATTCGAACCAGGGTGTCTGCAGTGACGCCTCTAGTACTGAGATGCAGTGCCTTAGACCGCTGCGCCACTCAGGAGCCCAATTGAGAGAGACACAGAGGAGAGCCAACCAGTAAAAGCACAGCCCCCTTCTATCTCAAGGCCATCAGACTGTTAAACAGCCACCACTAACATTGAGTGGCTGCTGCCAACATACTGACTCAACTCCAGCCACTTTAATAATGGGAATTGATTTAAAATATATCACTAGCCACTTTAAACAATGCCACTTAATATACTGTTTACATACCCTACATTACTCATCTCATATGTATATACTGTACTCTATACCATCTACTGCATCTTGCCTATGCCGTTCTGTACCATCACTCATTCATATATCTTTATGTACATATTCTTTATCCCTTTACACTTGGATGTATAAGGTAGTAGTTGTGGAATTATTAGGTTAGATTAGTCGTTGGTTATTACTGCATTGTCGGAACTAGAAGCACAAGCATTTCGCTACACTCGCATCTGCTAACCATGTGTATATGACAAATAAAATTTGATTTGATTTGATTTACTGATGCATTGAGCCGACAACATCAAAGAGCCATTCCTGACTCTGAAATCAGGAGGACAACAACAGTTAAGTGTTAGCTAGACTAGTGATTGGCTGCTCCATACTTTCCACAAGTCCTCATATTCTAAAATCAAATTATTTCTCTAACAGGTTGGGACCAACATGGTCCTGCAACAGGCGGAGGTGTCCAGACCTTGCCCATTTGTGTTGGCTCTTGGAGACTGCTCACAGGTGTTTACAGTCGTTAGTGGAACGGCATTGGAGCAAGGTACACTGCTTGGTGCACTGAATGTGTGCTTCAAGTTATATGATGTGTTTTTATATCAACTTCCCCACTGTGCCCCGGCACAGAACATTTCCTACAGACCACGGGGTGTATCAGCTGCCAGGTACGGAATCCCCCGCAGGAATCCCCCGCAGGAATCCCCCGCAGTAATCCCCCGCAGTAATCCCCCGCAGTAATCCCCAGCAGTAATCCCCCGCAGTAATCCCCCGCAGTAATCCCCCGCAGTAATCCCCAGCAGTAATCCCCCGCAGTAATCCCCCGCAGTAATCCCCCGCAGTAATCCCCCGCAGTAATCCCCAGCAGTAATCCCCAGCAGTAATCCCAGCAGTAATCCCCCGCAGTAATCCCCAGCAGTAATCCCCCGCAGTAATCCCCCGCAGTAATCCCCCGCAGTAATCCCCCGCAGTAATCCCTCGCAGTAATCCCCCGCAGGAATCCCCCGCAGTAATCCCCCGCAGGAATCCCCCGCAGTAATCCCCCGCAGTAATCCCCCGCAGTAATCCCCCGCAGGAATCCCCCGCAGTAATCCCCCGCAGTAATCCCCCGCAGTAATCCCCCGCAGTAATCCCCAGCAGTAATCCCCCGCAGTAATCCCCAGCAGTAATCCCCCGCAGTAATCCCCAGCAGTAATCCCCAGCAGTAATCCCCCGCAGTAATCCCCCGCAGTAATCCCCAGCAGTAATCCCCAGCAGTAATCCCAGCAGTAATCCCCCGCAGTAATCCCCAGCAGTAATCCCCAGCAGTAATCCCCAGCAGTAATCCCCCGCAGTAATCCCAGCAGTAATCCCCCGCAGTAATCCCCAGCAGTAATCCCCAGCAGTAATCCCCAGCAGTAATCCCCCGCAGTAATCCCCAGCAGTAATCCCCAGCAGTAATCCCCAGCAGTAATCCCCAGCAGTAATCCCCCGCAGTAATCCCCAGCAGTAAGACTGTTGAGGGAAAGTATTTCTTTCCCCACTGAACAATAGTGGATAAGTATCTGCTCTTGTACTGTATGTAGTGTGAGAATGGCAGGGGGAAGAACAGACCTCTGATTGATGTGTTCCGGTGAATGAATAGATCAATGGATGGATGAGTCATGAGTATCTCATTCCAATGCTAATATAAAATCACATTTTATTTGTCATATGAGCCGACTAGAACAGGTGAAAATGCTGACTTTACAAGCCCTTAACCAACAATTCAGTTTTATGAAAATAGAGTTGAGAAAATATTTACTAAATAAACTAAGGTTTTGTTAAAATAACAATAACGAGGCTATATACAGGGGGTACCGGTACCGAGTCAATGTGCAGGGTACATGTTAGTCAAGATAATTTGTACATGTAGGTGGGGGTAAAGTGACTAGGCATAGATAATAAACAGCAGTAGAATTAAGCAGCTAAACCAGGCCTGTATTATTGAACATTAAGTAACGTCCAGCTAAACCAGGCCTGTGTTATTGAACATTAAGTAACGTCCAGCTAAACCAGGCCTGTGTTAGTGAACATTAAGTAACGTCCAGCTAAACCAGGCCTGTGTTATTGAACATTAAGTAACGTCCAGCTAAACCAGGCCTGTATTATTGAACATTAAGTAACGTCCAGCTAAACCAGGCCTGTGTTATTGAACATTAAGTAACGTCCAGCTAAACCAGGCCTGTGTTAGTGAACATTAAGTAACTTCCAGCTAAACCAGGCCTGTGTTATTGAACATTAAGTAACGTCCAGCTAAACCAGGCCTGTGTTATTGAACATTAAGTAACTTCCAGCTAAACCAGGCCTGTATTATTGAACATTAAGTAACGTCCAGCTAAACCAGGCCTGTGTTATTGAACATTAAGTAACGTCCAGCTAAACCAGGCCTGTGTTATTGAACATTAAGTAACGTCCAGCTAAACCAGGCCTGTATTAGTGAACATTAAGTAACGTCCAGCTAAACCAGGCCTGTGTTAGTGAACATTAAGTAACGTCCAGCTAAACCAGGCCTGTGTTAGTGAACATTAAGTAACTTCCAGCTAAACCAGGCCTGTGTTAGTGAACATTAAGTAACTTCCAGCTAAACCAGGCCTGTGTTAGTGAACATTAAGTAACTTCCAGCTAAACCAGGCCTGTGTTATTGAACATTAAGTAACGTCCAGCTAAACCAGGCCTGTGTTAGTGAACATTAAGTAACGTCCAGCTAAACCAGGCCTGTGTTATTGAACATTAAGTAACTTCCAGCTAAACCAGGCCTGTGTTAGTGAACATTAAGTAACGTCCAGCTAAACCAGGCCTGTATTATTGAACATTAAGTAACGTCCAGCTAAACCAGGCCTGTGTTATTGAACATTAAGTAACGTCCAGCTAAACCAGGCCTGTGTTATTGAACATTAAGTAACGTCCAGCTAAACCAGGCCTGTGTTAGTGAACATTAAGTAACTTCCAGCTAAACCAGGCCTGTGTTAGTGAACATTAAGTAACTTCCAGCTAAACCAGGCCTGTGTTATTGAACATTAAGTAACGTCCAGCTAAACCAGGCCTGTGTTATTGAACATTAAGTAACGTCCAGCTAAACCAGGCCTGTGTTAGTGAACATTAAGTAACGTCCAGCTAAACCAGGCCTGTGTTAGTGAACATTAAGTAACTTCCAGCTAAACCAGGCCTGTGTTAGTGAACATTAAGTAACTTCCAGCTAAACCAGGCCTGTATTATTGAACATTAAGTAACTTCCAGCTAAACCAGGCCTGTGTTAGTGAACATTAAGTAACTTCCAGCTAAACCAGGCCTGTGTTAGTGAACATTAAGTAACTTCCAGCTAAACCAGGCCTGTGTTAGTGAACATTAAGTAACTTCCAGCTAAACCAGGCCTGTGTTAGTGAACATTAAGTAACTTCCAGCTAAACCAGGCCTGTATTATTGAACATTAAGTAACTTACAGCTAAACCAGGCCTGTGTTATTGAACATTAAGTAACGTCCAGCTAAACCAGGCCTGTGTTATTGAACATTAAGTAACGTCCAGCTAAACCAGGCCTGTGTTAGTGAACATTAAGTAACGTCCAGCTAAACCAGGCCTGTGTTATTGAACATTAAGTAACTTCCAGCTAAACCAGACCTGTGTTATTGAACATTAAGTAACGTCCAGCTAAACCAGGCCTGTGTTAGTGAACATTAAGTAACTTCCAGCTAAACCAGGCCTGTGTTAGTGAACATTAAGTAACGTCCAGCTAAACCAGGCCTGTGTTATTGAACATTAAGTAACTTCCAGCTAAACCAGGCCTGTGTTAGTGAACATTAAGTAACGTCCAGCTAAACCAGGCCTGTGTTATTGAACATTAAGTAACGTCCAGCTAAACCAGGCCTGTGTTATTGAACATTAAGTAACTTCCAGCTAAACCAGGCCTGTGTTATTGAACATTAAGTAACGTCCAGCTAAACCAGGCCTGTGTTATTGAACATTAAGTAACTTCCAGCTAAACCAGGCCTGTGTTATTGAACATTAAGTAACTTCCAGCTAAACCAGGCCTGTGTTAGTGAACATTAAGTAACTTCCAGCTAAACCAGGCCTGTGTTATTGAACATTAAGTAACGTCCAGCTAAACCAGGCCTGTGTTATTGAACATTAAGTAACGTCCAGCTAAACCAGGCCTGTGTTATTGAACATTAAGTAACGTCCAGCTAAACCAGGCCTGTGTTAGTGAACATTAAGTAACTTCCAGCTAAACCAGGCCTGTGTTAGTGAACATTAAGTAACGTCCAGCTAAACCAGGCCTGTATTATTGAACATTAAGTAACTTCCAGCTAAACCAGGCCTGTGTTATTGAACATTAAGTAACGTCCAGCTAAACCAGGCCTGTATTATTGAACATTAAGTAACGTCCAGCTAAACCAGGCCTGTGTTATTGAACATTAAGTAACTTCCAGCTAAACCAGGCCTGTATTATTGAACATTAAGTAACGTCCAGCTAAACCAGGCCTGTGTTAGTGAACATTAAGTAACTTCCAGCTAAACCAGGCCTGTGTTATTGAACATTAAGTAACGTCCAGCTAAACCAGGCCTGTATTATTGAACATTAAGTAACTTCCAGCTAAACCAGGCCTGTATTATTGAACGTGTTCATCCTGCCACCCCTGACTCCTCCCGTCTTCCCGTTATTCTGCTTTTGAACTCCAGGGGTTCTGCCATGTTCCGAGACGACGACCAGCTTGAGAGCAAAATTCAAGCCCCTCTTTTGAGAATGGCTGCCTGTCGAGGACAAGTGACAGGAAAAACTAGCTTCAGCACCTTGTGTGTCTTGATTCGGCCTCTTCCACCTCTCCTCATCCTCATCCTCTGATTGCCCAACAAACTGCCCACTCATCCCATCCCTTGCTTCTCCATCTCTGGAGGCCTCCTTCTATTTCTCACCTCCCTCATCAACCCCTCTGACATGATTCCTTACAGACAGGTATCCTTTCTTTTCTGTCTCCTGTTAACATTATTGTATTTTTTTATTTATTTTATTTGTACATACCTGATCTACCTGTAACCTGTGTGTTTTCTTGTTTACATCTCTGTCTCCTACCCTTCTACCTTTTAACTCTTGTTCTCCTGTTCTCCAGGACCTAGTGGTTCTGCCCAACACCCAGACCTGGATCCACCTGATGTCCTCCTTTTCCTGTTCTCCAGGACCTAGTGGTTCTGCCCAACACCCAGACCTGGATCCACCTGATGTCCTCCTTTTCCTGTTCTCCAGGACCTAAAGGGTTCTGCCCAACACCCAGACCTGGATCCACCTGATGTCCTCCTTTTCCTGTTCTCCAGGACCTAGGGGTTCTGCCCAACACCCAGACCTGGAGCCACCTGATGTCCTCCGTTACCTGTTCTCCAGGACCTAGGGGTGCTGCCCAACACCCAGACCTGGATCCACCTGATGTCCTCCTTTTCCTGTTCTCCAGGACCTAGTGGTTCTGCCCAACACCCAGACCTGGATCCACCTGATGTCCTCCTTTTCCTGTTCTCCAGGACCTAAAGGGTTCTGCCCAACACCCAGACCTGGATCCACCTGATGTCCTCCTTTTCCTGTTCTCCAGGACCTAGGGGTTCTGCCCAACACCCAGACCTGGATCCACCTGATGTCCTCCGTTACCTGTTCTCCAGGACCTAGGGGTGCTGCCCAACACCCAGACCTGGATCCACCTGATGTCCTCCTTTTCCTGTTCTCCAGGACCTAGGGGTTCTGCCCAACACCCAGACCTGGATGCACCTGATGTCCTCCGTTACCTGTTCTCCAGGACCTAGGGGTGCTGCCCAACACCCAGACCTGGATCCACCTGATGTCCTCCTTTTCCTGTTCTCCAGGACCTAGGGGTTCTGCCCAACACCCAGACCTGGATCCACCTGATGTCCTCCTTTTCCTGTTCTCCAGGACCTAGGGGTTCTGCCCAACACCCAGACCTGGATCCACCTGATGTCCTCCTTTTCCTGTTCTCCAGGACCTAGGGGTTCTGCCCAACACCCAGACCTGGATCCACCTGATGTCCTCCGTTACCTGTTCTCCAGGACCTAAAGGGTTCTGCCCAACACCCAGACGTGGTTTCACCTGATGTCCTCCGTTACCTGTTCTCCAGGACCTAGGGGTTCTGCCCAACACCCAGACGTGGATCCACCTGATGTCCTCCGTTACCTGTTCTCCAGGACCTAGGGGTTCTGCCCAACACCCAGACCTGGATCCACCTGATGTCCTCCGTTTCCTGTTCTCCAGGACCTAGAGGGTTCTGCCCAACACCCAGACGTGGATCCACCTGATGTCCTCCGTTACCTGTTCTCCAGGACCTAGGGGTTCTGCCCAACACCCAGACGTGGATCCACCTCATGTCCTCTGTTACCTGTTCTCCAGGACCTAGGGGTTCTGCCCAACACCCAGACGTGGATCCACCTGATGTCCTCCGTTACCTGTTCTCCAGGACCTAGGGGTTCTGCCCAACACCCAGACCTGGATCCACCTGATGTCCTCCTTTTCCTGTTCTCCAGGACCTAGGGGTTCTGCCCAACACCCAGACGTGGATCCACCTGATGTCCTCCGTTACCTGTTCTCCAGGACCTAGAGGGTTCTGCCCAACACCCAGACCTGGATCCACCTGATGTCCTCCGTTACCTGTTCTCCAGGACCTAGAGGGTTCTGCCCAACACCCAGACCTGGATCCACCTGATGTCCTCCTTTTCCTGTTCTCCAGGACCTAGGGGTTCTGCCCAACACCCAGACGTGGATCCACCTGATGTCCTCCTTTTCCTGTTCTCCAGGACCTAGGGGTTCTGCCCAACACCCAGACCTGGATCCACCTGATGTCCTCCGTTACCTGTTCTCCAGGACCTAGGGGTGCTTCCCAACACCCAGACCTGGATCCACCTGATGTCCTCCTTTTCCTGTTCTCCAGGACCTAAAGGGTTCTGCCCAACACCCAGACGTGGATCCACCTGATGTCCTCCTTTTCCTGTTCTCCAGGACCTAGGGGTTCTGCCCAACACCCAGACCTGGATCCACCTGATGTCCTCCGTTACCTGTTCTCCAGGACCTAGGGGTTCTGCCCAACACCCAGACCTGGATCCACCTGATGTCCTCCTTTACAAACCACAATACAACTTTTCATTTACATCATCTACAGCTACTGTTATTGTCATGTTGTCATTATCTGATAAGAAAGTTCTCTTGTTCTGTCATACTGGGCACATAATATGTGAGATAAACAGATGAACTAAAACCACGAGCAATGCCAACACTCAGAACAAAGAGAGCAGCAGTGCCTGGACTTCGCCGTCTCCCTCTTCAAGTCCCCCTTCTGAGACTAGCTGCCTGTTGAGAACGAAGTGACAGGCGGAACCTCCCACCCACACAGCATCCACCTCTCCTCTCTATTCTACACACCAGAATGCACTATTTCAGTCTGTGATTGCCATGTGAGTGTACAAAAAATGTGTGAAAATAAATGAATGACACACCTGTACCACAAAAATCTTAAATATTGCCAGTTTGGTATTCACAGCTGTTTCACAAGGAGCTCGTTATTGTTAATTGTAACGTATCCCTTGATGGTATTTGTTAGTTCAACATTGTTCATTATTGTATCCTAGGATCTAGAATAGGTACATATATATATTCAACCACAAGGGGGTGCTAACGAGCTATTGGAGATAGATAAAAAATAGAAATAAATCATAACATTATGACATTATGACATTATGACAAGAGGAGGGATGTATTTTTTATTTTTTATTTAACCTTTATTTAACCTTTATTTAACCTTTATTTAACCTTTATTTAACCTTTATTTAACTAGGCAAGTCAGATGCACAAAATAAAAACATGCCAGCCGGACTAGCCCGTGTATATCAAATTGATTTGCAGATGAATGTAAATTAGCTGACTTTCTGATCGGTAAGTAACTTTAACGTGTCAAGCAGATTACACGCCTTCTTTTGCTATTTCCAAAACGTGGCAACGTTTAACACGTGGATTTCATGTTGTTGAAATGTTAAAGGTGCAATATGCAGAAATTGCTCTGTCATTTCCCTGGTTGCTAAAATTTCTAATATTTTTTTGTTTATGTGACAAAAACAAGCAATTCATAGTGTAGAGAATCATTGTACGATCTAAACGTCTGTAAAATATATTTTCAAATGTTGTTTGAAGCAAAACCAAAAGTAAAAGATGCAAAACAGAAACTTAAAGAACGGGAAGCATAGAAATAGCCCACCTAGAACAGATCCCCCCCCTTCTTAGACTTGCTTTCAGCGAGAATTACAGATCTATAACTCACATTTCTATGTGAATTCAGTCAGGTCGCCCAAAAAGTTACATATTGCAAGGGTACCCAAAAGTACTGTAGTTTGAAGTAATGTTTTAATCTTCTTCGCTAAACAAATCTCAATAAAAAAACAGAGAAATTGTAGTGGAAATCAGCTTGGTTTACATAGCGGGGTTGAAAATAAAGTCATTTTGGCTGTAATGATCTCCAAAATTCGACCCATTAGGTCATCACACCGTTGATATAGTGTTGTGATGCAGGGGGACATATTGATGAGCTTTCTCTATTTTAAAGGGGTTCCATTTCTTCTTCTACTACTTCTATGAGTAGGTAAACAAACTGAAATGGTGCATACTGCCCCCTGGAGGGTGATGTCTGAACAGGTTAAAAGACAAGGTTGGTGATTTACTGCCCCCTGGAGGGTGTAGTCTGAACAGGTATAAAGACAAGGTTGGTGATTTACTGCCCCCTGGAGGGTGTAGTCTAAACAGGTATAAAGACAAGGTTGATGTTTTTTTCCCTCCCTGGAGTTATGGAATGTTTGAAGAGTAGTTTAACTCATTGGCTGACCCTTTCTGCTGACCTGGATGGATTTTTGTGATTCCTCATTAACTCCCACCCAGTTGACTACTAGTCAAAGCCCTCAATGGAGTTGCATCCAGAGCTGGCTTTCTAACAGTTTGCAGCAGCACAAACAACACTGAAATGAGACACAATGTGAAGGGTGTGTGTGTGTGTGTGTGTGTGTGTGTGTGTGTGTGTGTGTGTGTGTGTGTGTGTGTGTGTGTGTGTGTGTGAAGGGTGTGTGTGTGTGTGTGTATAGCAGTGCATGACGCAGGACCGGGATGGGTTCAAACACTCACTCTGTGCATCCTTAAAGTCATCATGGTCGCCAGGGAGACGGTGCAGGTAGTCTTTCAGCAGCAGCTCGTAGCGAGGGATCCTCTGAACCGGCTCCAACATGTGGTGCTGTAGGGTCAGGTTACCACAGCGCTCCTCTCTCTGAGGACACACACACAGAGGAACACAGGTTACCACAGCGCTCCTCTCTCTGAGGACACACACACAGAGGAACACACACACACACACACACAGAGAGACACACACCACACAGGAAGCTGTTGAGCGTGAAAAACCCAGCAGCGTTGCAGTTCTTAACACAAACCGGTGCGTCTGGCACCTACCATACTACCACCTACTACCATACCATACTACCACCTACTACCACCTACTACCACCTACTACCATACCCTACTACCACCTACTACCATACCACACTACCACCTACTACCATACCCTACTACCACCTACTACCATACCCTACTACCACCTACTACCATACCACACTACCACCTACTACCATACCACACTACCACCTACTACCATACCACACTACCACCTACTACCATACCACACTACCACCTACTACCATACCACACTACCACCTACTACCATACCACACTACCACCTACTACCATACCACACTACCACCTACTACCATACCACACTACCACCTACTACCATACCACACTACCACCTACTACCATACCACACTACCACCTACTACCATACCACACTACCACCTACTACCATACCACACTACCACCTACTACCATACCACACTACCACCTACTACCATACCACACTACCACCTACTACCATACCACAGAACCACCTACTACCATACCACAGAACCACCTACTACCATACCACACTACCACCTACTACCATACCACAGAACCACCTACTACCATACCACACTACCACCTACTACCATACCACACTACCACCTACTACCATACCACACTACCACCTACTACCATACCACAGAACCACCTACTACCATACCACACTACCACCTACTACCACCTACTACCACCTACTACCATACCACAGAACCAACTACTACCATACCACACTACCACCTAATACCATACCACACTACCACCTACTACCATACCACACTACCACCTACTACCATACCACACTACCACCTACTACCATACCACACTACCACCTACTACCATACCACACTACCACCTACTACCATACCACACTACCACCTACTACCATACCACACTACCACCTACTACCATACCACACTACCACCTACTACCATACCACAGTACCACCTACTACCATACCACACTACCACCTACTACCATACCACACTACCACCTACTACCATACCACACTACCACCTACTACCACCTACTACCACCTACTACCATACCACACTACCACCTACTACCATACCACAGAACCACCTACTACCATACCACACTACCACCTACTACCACCTACTACCACCTACTACCATACCACAGAACCACCTACTACCATACCACACTACCACCTACTACCATACCACACTACCACCTACTACCATACCACACTACCACCTACTACCATACCACAGAACCACCTACTACCATACCACACTACCACCTACTACCACCTACTACCACCTACTACCATACCACAGAACCACCTACTACCATACCACACTACCACCTACTACCATACCACACTACCACCTACTACCATACCACACTACCACCTACTACCATACCACACTACCACCTACTACCATACCACACTACCACCTACTACCATACCACACTACCACCTACTACCATACCACACTACCACCTACTACCATACAGCACTACCACCTACTACCATACCACACTACCACCTACTACCACCTACTACCACCTACTACCATACCACAGTACCACCTACTACCATACCACACTACCACCTACTACCATAGGTTTGGAACAACCAAGACTCATCCTAGAGCTGCCATCTAGCCAAACTGAGAAATTGGGGGAGAAGGGCCTTGGTCAAGGAGGTGACCTACCCCTATCCCGGTCAACAGCACTGCACCTCCCACAGCAACTCGCGCAAGCCTTCGCCATTTCTCCTTCTCCCAAATCCAGTCAGCTGATGTTCTGAAAGAGCTGCAAAAACTGGACCCCTACAAATCAGCCGGGCTAGACAATCTGGACCCTTTCTTTCTAAAATGATCTGCCGAAATTGTTGCAACCCCTATTACTAGCCTGTTCAACCTCTCTTTCATGTCGTCTGAGATTCCCAAAGATTGGAAAGCAGCTGCGGGTCATCCCCCTCTTCAAAGGGGGGACACTCTTGACCCAAACTGCTACAGACCTTTATCTATCCTACCCTGCCTTTCTAAGGTCTTCGAAAGCCAAGTCAACAAACAGATTACTGAACATTTCGAATCCCACCGTACCTTCTCCGTTATACAATCTGGTTTCAGAGCTGGTCATGGGTGCACCTCAGCCACGCTCAAGGTCCTAAACAATATCATAACCGCCATCAATAAGAGACAATACTGTGCAGCTGTATTCATCGACCTGGCCAAGGCTTTCAACTCTGTCAAATACCACAACCTTATCGGCAGACTCGATAGCCTTGGTTTCTCAAATGATTGCCTCGCCTGGTTCACCAACTACTTCTCTAATAGAGTTCAGTGTGTCAAATCGGAGGGCCTGTTGTCCGAACCCCTGGCAATCTCTATGGGGGTGCCACAGGGTTCAATTCTTGGACCGACTCTCTTCTCTGTATACATCAATGATGTCCCTCTTGCTGCTGGTGAGTCTCTGATCCACCTCTACGCAGACGACACCATTCTGTATACTTCTGGCCCTTCTTTGGACACTGTGTTAACGACCCACCAGACGAGCTTCAGCGCCATACAACTCTCCTTCCGTGGCCTCCAACTGCTCTTAAATATAAGTAAAAGTAAACTTCAACCGATCGCTACCCGCACCTGCCCGCCTGTCCAACATCACTACTCTGGACGGTTCTGACTTAGAATATGTGGACAACTACAAATACCTAGGTGTAACAGTACTCTTCTTGCGTTGTGTACAATCAGTCATCGACACGGAACTCCAACATGTAGCACCAGTCATGTAGATTTATTCTGATAAGAACGACACAAAATTGCACGTCATGCAATGCACGTCTCACCATCCAACTCTGCACTCACGCACGCTGGTTTGGTGCTTGTTCACTGGGACAGTTACCAAAATAATACAATTACAATATACAATATAATATCTTTAACAATGTACCTGATAAGAACGACACAAAATTGCATGTCATGCAATGCACGTCTCACCATCCAACTCTGCACTCACGCACTGTACAAAATATATGAACCCCCCCACCAGACACAGTAAGTTGCTAGCTAATACTGGCGGGAATTCTCTACAACAAAATGCACAACAAATATTCTCCAAAAACCGCTGCATCTTATGTGTGATGTTCGAATAACATTTACAAACAATTTGATATAAATTGTAAATTTAAATCATCACTTGAGAGTATAAAAATAACTTTTGATGTACAGTGCTTTGCAACCAACAACTTACCGCTGGTTTGGTGCTTGTTCACTGGGACGATTCTAACTGGAACATCCCCCCTCGTAAGCAAGCTACGCAAACCAGCCAATAAGATGCCATGTTGAGTAGGTGAAGGCAAGACAAACTCAAACCAAAAACCCATTGGCTTAACAATAAAGTGGCAAGGGGAATCACCAATATAACCCTGTTACATAGGTGTCTGGTTAGACTGTAAACTTTCCTTCCAGACTCACATCAAACATCTCCAATCCAACTTCAAATCTAGAATTGGCTTCCTATTTTGCAACAAAGCATCCTTCACTCATGCTGCCAAACATACCCTCGTAAAACTGACCATCCTACCGATCCTCGACTTCAGCGATGTCATTTACAAAATAGCCTCCAACACTCTACTCAATAAATTGGATGCAGTCTATCACAGTGCCATCCGTTTTGTCACCAAAGCCCCATATACTATCCACCACTGCGACCTGTACGCTCTCGTTGGCTGGCCCTCGCCTCATACTCATCGCCAAACCCACTGGCTCCATGTCATCTACAAGACCCTGCTAGGTAAAGTCCCCCCTTATCTCAGCTCGCTGGTCACCATAGCAGCACCCAACTGTAGCACTCGCTCCAGCAGGTATATCTCTCTAGTCACCCCCAAAACCAATTCTTCATTTGGCCGCCTCTCCTTCCAGTTCTCTGCTGCCAATGACTGGAACGAACTACAAAAATCTCTGAAACTGGAAACACTTATCTCCCTCACTAGCTTTAAGCACCAGCTGTCAGAGCAGCTCACAGATTACTGCACCTGTACATAGCCCACCTATAATTTAGCCCAAACAACTACCTCTCCCCCTACTCTATTTATTTATTTTGCTCCTTTGCACCTCATTATTTCTATCTCTACTTTGCACATTCTTACACTGCAAATCTACCATTCCAGTGTTTTACTTGCTATATTGTATTTACTTTGCCACCATGGCCTTTACCTCCCTTATCTCACCTCATTTGCTCACATCGTATATAGACTTGTTTATACTGTATTATTGACTGTATGTTTGTTTTACTCCATGTGTAACTCTGTGTTGTTGTATGTGTCGAACTGCTTTGCTTTATCTTGGCCAGGTCACAATAGTAAATAAAAGGTAAAATAAAAAATAAAAATGTCCTTGAAAAAACAAATAAAACCTGTTTTTGCTTTGTCATTATGGGGTATTTTGTGTAGATCGATAACGAAAAAAATACAATTTAATACATTTTAGAATAAGGCTGTGATGTAACAAAATGTGGAAAAAGACAAGGGGTTTGAATACTTTCACATTGTAGGTTTTGACAATACATCCCCAGGAGTCACACACTACAGAGGAGTCACCATAGACGATATACCAGCTACAGAGGAGTCACCATAGACGATATACCAGCTACAGAGGAGTCACCATAGACGATATACCAGCTAAAGAGGAGTCACCATAGACGATATACCAGCTACAGAGGAGTCACCATAGACTATATATCAGCTACAGAGGAGTCACCATAGACGATATACCAGCTACAGAGGAGTCACCATAGACGATATACCAGCTACAGAGGAGTCACCATAGACGATATACCAGCTACAGAGGAGTCACCATAGACGATATACCAGCTACAGAGGAGTCACCATAGACGATATACCAGCTACAGAGGAGTCACCATAGTCAATAAATCATCTTATCTATCTATGGGATCCACACGCTCCGACAGACAGCAGGGTACAGTACAAGGCTGCTGGTGGTTCTAATCAGATTGATCAGGTCTGTAACCATGTTAGTATTCAGTAAGAGTAAGCTATGAGCAGAGTGTTTGAAGTAGGGGAGATTCTCTGTCTGATAGGTCATTAGTATTCTACTGGCTGCTCTTTTTCCAACAACATGACTGGCTCCCAGCCCCACCACCTAGTTACCAGTTATATTAACCTGACTGGCTCCCAGCCACACCACCTAGTTACCAGTCATATTAACCTGACTGTCTCTAACTACCTAGTTACCAGTCATATTAACCTGACTGTCTCTAACTGCCTAGCTACCAGTCATATTAACCTGGCTGGCTCCCACCACCTAGTTACCAGTCATATTAACCTGACTGTCTCTAACTACCTAGTTACCAATCATATTAACCTGACTGTCTCTAACTACCTAGCTACCAGTCATATTAACCTGACTGGCTCCCACCACCTAGCTACCAGTCATATTAACCTGACTGTCTCTAACTACCTAGTTACCAGTCATATTAACCTGACTGTCTCTAACTACCTAGCTACCAGTCATATTAACCTGACTGGCTCCCACCACCTAGTTACCAGTCATATTAACCTGACTGGCTCCAACCACCTAGTTACCAGTCATATTAACCTGACTGGCTCCCACCACCTAGTTACCAGTCATATTAACCTGACTGGCTCCCACCACCTAGTTACCAGTCATATTAACCTGACTGGCTCCCACCACCTAGTTACCAGTCATATTAACCTGACTGGCTCCAAGTCCCACTACCTAGTTACCAGTCATATTAACCTGACTGGCTCCCACCACCTAGTTACCAGTCATATTAACCTGACTGGCTCCATCTACCTAGTTACCAGTCATATTAACCTGACTGGCTCCATCTACCTAGTTACCAGTCATATTAATCTGACTGGCTCCCAGCCCCACCACCTAGTTACCAGTCATATTAACCTGACTGGCTCCAAGTCCCACTACCTAGTTACCAGTCATATTAACCTGACTGTCTCTAACTACCTAGCTACCAGTCATATTAACCTGACTGGCTCCCACCACCTAGTTACCAGTCATATTAACCTGACTGGCTCCCAGTCCCACCACCTAGTTACCAGTCATATTAACCTGACTGGCTACTAGTTACCAGTCATATTAACCTGACTGGCTCCTAGTTACCAGTCATATTAACCTGACTGGCTCCATCTACCTAGTTACCAGTCATATTAATCTGACTGGCTCCCAGCCCCACCACCTAGTTACCAGTCATATTAACCTGACTGGCTCCAAGTCCCACTACCTAGTTACCAGTCATATTAACCTGACTGTCTCTAACTACCTAGCTACCAGTCATATTAACCTGACTGGCTCCCACCACCTAGTTACCAGTCATATTAACCTGACTGGCTCCCAGTCCCACCACCTAGTTACCAGTCATATTAACCTGACTGGCTCCCACCACCTAGTTACCAGTCATATTAACCTGACTGGCTCCCACCACCTAGTTACCAGTCATATTAACCTGAATGGTTCCAACCACCTAGTTACCAGTTATATTAACCTGACTGGCTCCAACTACCTAGTTACCAGTCATATTAACCTGACTGGCTCCCACTACCTAGCTACCAGTCATATTAACCTGACTGGCTCCCACCACCTAGTTACTAGTCATCATATTAACCTGACTGGCTCCCAGTCCCACCACCTAGTTACCAGTCATATTAACCTGACTGGCTCCTAGTTACCCGTCATATTAACCTGACTGGTCTAACTAGGTGGTGGGACTGGGAGCCAGTCAGGTGGGACTACTCGTCATATCAGGGAAAATATTATAGAACCTCATGTATAATTTAATCAATTCAGAAAGACTGATATCCATATTCTTTACACATTACACTACAATGAATGCTCACAGTCACTGGGGGATTCACCCTGACAGTGGACGTGTGCATTCGGCTTCATCACACGTGTAATGAACATGTGTAAGGACATCCTGTTTACACCAGGAGACTCAGCCTGCCAGATCCAGAGTGCGGTATTGAATATTACCCAACATCACCTGGAAAGGAAATCTGTTCATGCTATTTACACTGCCAGGTATAAAAACATATCCCATTTAATTATATTTAAAAAATATTTAACTAGGCAAGTCAGTTTTTATAATGACGGCCTACACCAGGCCAAACCTAGACAATGCTGGGCCAATTGTGCGCCGCCCTATGGGACTACCAATCACGACCGGTTGTGATACATGCCTGGATTCAACCAGGGTGTCTGCAGTGACGACTCAAGCACTGCGATGCAGTGCCTTAGACAGCTCCACTCGGGAGCCCCATGTCCATTGACTTAAATATATTTTAACCATGTATCATGACACAGCACATCTGCTCAATTCCCTTAATACACCCCAATACTGCAACAATGATCTGGATACATAGAGGACATTATACTGAAGGACATTAGGCTTTAGTCAACATTATACTCAAGGACATTAGGCTTTAGTCAACATTATACTGAAGGACATTAGGCTTTAGTCAACATTATACTCAAGGACATTAGGCTTTAGTCAACACTATACTCAGGGACATTAGGCTTTAGTCAACATTATACTCAAGGACATTAGGCTTTCGTCAACATTATACTCAAGGACATTAGGCTTTAGTCAACATTATACTCAAGGACATTAGGCTTTAGTCAACATTATACTGAAGGACATTAGGCTTTAGTCAACATTATACTCAAGGACATTAGGCTTTAGTCAACACTATACTCAGGGACATTAGGCTTTAGTCAACATTATACTCAAGGACATTAGGCTTTCGTCAACATTATACTCAAGGACATTAGGCTTTAGTCAACATTATACTGAAGGACATTAGGCTTTAGTCAACATTATACTCAAGGACATTAGGCTTTAGTCAACATTATGCTGAAGGACATTAGGCTTTAGTCAACATTATGCTGAAGGACATTAGGCTTTAGTCAACATTATACTGAAGGACATTAGGCTTTAGTCAACATTATGCTGAAGGACATTAGGCTTTAGTCAACATTATACTGAAGGACATTAGGCTTTAGTCAACATTATGCTGAAGGACATTAGGCTTTAGTCAACATTATGCTGAAGGACATTAGGCTTTAGTCAACATTATACTGAAGGACATTAGGCTTTAGTCAACATTATACTCAAGGACATTAGGCTTTAGTCAACATTATACTGAAGGACATTAGGCTTTAGTCAACATTATACTGAAGGACATTAGGCTTTAGTCAACATTATACTCAAGGATATTAGGCTTTAGTCAACATTATACTCAAGGACATTAGGCTTTAGTCAACACTGTACTCAGGGACATTAGGCTTTAGTCAACAATTTACTCAAGGACATCAGGCTTTAGTCAACATTATACTGAAGGACATTAGGCTTTAGTCAACATTATACTGAAGGACATTAGGCTTTAGTCAACATTTTACTCAAGGACATTAGGCTTTAGTCAACATTATACTGAAGGACATGAGGCTTTAGTCAACATTATATTCAAGAACATAAGGCTTTAGTCAACATTTTACTCAGGGACATTAGGCATTAGTCAACATTATATTCAAGGACATTAGGCTTTAGTCAACATTATACTCAGGGACATTAGGCTTTAGTCAATATTATACTGAAGGACATTAGGCTTTGAGTTTGTACAGAAAAGAGTAGGATATGTTACGGGAAAGAAAGAGAGAGAACATGTATAGCTTTGCTTGTTCCAGGACAGACACACGGCCAGAACAGACACACAGCCAGAACAGACACACAGCCAGGACAGAAACACAGCCAGGACAGACACACAGCCAGGACAGACACACAGCCAGGACAGAAACACAGCCAGGACAGACACACAGCCAGGACAGACACACAGCCAGAACAGACACACAGCCAGGACAGAAACACAGCCAGGACAGACACACAGCCAGGACAGACACACAGCCAGGACAGACACACAGCCAGGACAGACACACAGCCAGAACAGACACACAGCCAGAACAGACACACGGCCAGAACAGACACACAGCCAGGAGAGACACACAGCCAGGACAAGGTCATCAACAAACTAACATGGTTCAAGTACACCAAGAGAGCCATGAAGAGGGCATGACAAAACCTCTTCCCCCTCAGGAGACTGAAAAGATTTGGCATGGGTCCTCAGATCCTCAATAGGTTCTACAGCTGCACCATCGAGAGCATCCTGACTGGTTGCATCACGGCCTGGTACGGCAACTGTTCGGCCTCCGACCACAAGGCACTGGGGCCAAACTTCCTGCCATCCAGGACCTCTATACCAGGCGGTGTCGGAGGAAGGACCTAAAAATTGTCAAAGACTCCAACCACCCTAGTCATAGACTGTTCTCTCTGCTACTGGCAAGCGGTACCGGAGCACCAAGTCGAGGTCCTGAACAGCTAATACAATGGCTACCCAGACCCAGACATTGCCCCATACCCCCCCCCACCCCCCACCCCACCCTATTTTACGCTGCTGCTAATCTCTGTTTATTATCTGTGCATAGCCACTTTAATAAATCTACCTACATGTACATACTACCTCATAGTCTCGCTATTGTTATTTTACTGCTGCTCTTTAATTATTTTGTATTTTTTTCTTAAAACTGCATTGTTGGTTAATTAAGTAAGTAAGCATTTCACTGTAAAGTGTTGTATTCGGCACATGTGACAAATACAATTTGATTTGATTTTACACACAGCCAGCTGGGACTCTTTATTGAGGAAGCTGAGAGTGTGAAAGAGCTGCTAGAGCCAGGTTTAGGGCCTGGGTTACGGACAGTGTTTTATATATCCATAACCCCTGACCCCAAGGCTAGAACCTGGATGTCCTTTAAAGGAAAGGGGGATACATAGTCAGTTGTACAACTGAATGGATTCAACTGGGTTGGATTAAAAGTCTTCCGCATTTAACCCAACCCCTCTGAAACAGAGAGGTTCGGGTGGCTACCGAAATCGACATCCACATCATCGGAGCCCGGGAAACAGTGGGTTAATGCCTTGCTCAGGGGCAGAAAAACAGATCTTTACCTTATCAGCTCAGGGATTCGATCCAGCAACCTTTCGGTTATTGTTCCAACACTCCTATCCACCAGGCTACTTAACCTAGTCCCTTAACCCTGGACAGGTTTTACAGGCCACCTACCTGAATGTCCCTTTAACCCCTTAACCCTGGACAGGTTTTACAGGCCACCTACCTGAATGTGCCTTTAACCCCTTAACCCTGGACAGGTTTTACAGGCCACCTACCTGAATGTCCCTTTAACCCCTTAACCCTGGACAGGTTTTACAGCCCCACTTACCTGGATGTGGTGGACGATGGCTTTGAACTGGGACGACCTCTCCATCCAGGTGTTGACCAGCTCCATGGCCCGGTCAAAGTTCTTCACGTACTCTCCGTACATCTTCAGGAAGGGGGCTAGCTTCTGCAGGATGTCCCCGATGCGCGGGTTCACATCCCTGGGGGGAGAGAGGAGAGGTCAGGAAGGGGGCTAGCTTCTGCAGGATGTCCCCGATGCGCGGATTCACATCCCTGGGGGGAGAGAGAGGAGAGGTCAGGAAGGGGGCTAGCTTCTGCAAGATGTCCCCGATGCGCGGGTTCACATCCCTGGGGGGAGAGAGAGGAGAGGTCAGGAAGGGGGCTAGCTTCTGCAGGATGTCCCCGATGCGCGGGTTCACATCCCTGGGGGAGAGAGAGGAGAGGTCAGCTGGTAGGGTTAGCGGGAGTTGTGGTGTGTGTGTGTGTGTGTGTGTGCGTGTGTGTGCGTGTGTGCGTGCGTGCGTGCGTGTGCGTGCATGTGCGTGCGTGCGTGTGCGTGTATTACTATTATAGCCCACATGAAGAAATACTATAGTATACTATGGTATAATTACTATAATATACAATGGTATAGTTACTATAGTATACTATGGAATAAATCATGTAGTATACTATGGTATAATTACTATAGTATACTATGATATAAATACAGTAGTATGCTATGGTATAATTAATATAATATACTATGGTATAATTAATATAATATACTGTGGTATAATTACTATAGTGTACTATGGTATAAAGAAGGTGGTATACTATGGTATAAAGAATGTGTTATACTGTGGTATAAATAATGTGGTATACTATGGTATAAATACTGTAGTATTTAATGTGGTGTTTTTGCATACTGTAGTATACTGTAGTATTTACAGTTAACGATAGTATAAATACTGCAGTAAAATAAAAATGTAGTATATACTACAGTATTTAATATAGTGTTTTTGAAGATTGTAGAATACTGAAGTTTTTACTGTGATGTTTTTGCAGACATTACTGTAGTTTAAGTATGGTGTCTTTGTTTTACTATATTTGACATAAAGTGGAGGCTTTCTCTTTCAGAAAACCTACTGGAGAATCACTAAAAGACCACATTTCCCATAACCTCTATATAGGTAGGTAGGTAGGTAGGTAGGACTGGGGTCTGAAAAGATAGTTCAGAGTTTCTGTTCTTTTCCATAACCTGTATGTAGGTAGTAGGTAGGTGGTTACAGTAGGTGAGTAGGTAGGTAGATAGGTAGGTAGGTAGGTAGGTAGGTAGGTAGGTAGGTACAGAAAGTAAGTAGGTAGGTAGGTAGGGTGGTGGTAGGTAGAGTAGGTAGGTAGGTAGGTAGGTAGGTAGGTAGGTAGGTACAGTAAGTAAGTAAGTAGGTAGGTAGGTAGGTAGGTAGGTAGGTAGGTAGGTAGGTAGGTAGGTAGGTAGGTAGGTACAGTAGGTAGGTAGGTAGGTAGGTAGGTAGGTAGGTAGGTAGGTACAGTAAGTAAGTAAGTAGGTAGGTAGGTAGGTAGGTAGGTAGGTAGGTAGGTAGGTAGGTAGGTAGGTAGAGTAGGTAGGTAGGTAGGTAGGTACAGTAGGTATGTAGGTACAGTAGGTACAGTAGGTAGGTAGGTAGGTAGGTAGGTAGGTAGGTAGGTAGGTAGGTAGGTAGGTAGGTAAGTAGGTATGTAGGTACAGTAGGTAGGTAGGTAGGTACAGCAGGTATGTAGGTAGGTAGGTACAGTAGGTATGTAGGTTGGTAGGTAGGTAGAGTAGGTTGGTAGTTAGGTACAGTAGGTAGGCAAGTAGGTAGGTAGGTAGGTAGGTAGGTAGGTAGGTAGGTAGGTACAGTAGGTAGGTAGGTAGGTAGGTAGGTAGGTAGGTAGGTACAGAAGGTAAGTAGGTAGGTAGGTAGGTAGGTAGGTAGGTAGGTAGGTAGAGTAGGTAGGGAGGTAGGTAGGTAGGTACAGTAAGTAATTAAGTAGGTAGGTAGGTAGGTAGGTAGGTGGTAGGTAGAGTAGGTAGAGTCTTTGTTTTACTATATTTGACATAAAGTGGAGGCTTTCTCTTTCAGAAAACCTACTGGAGAATCACTAAAAGACCACATTTCCCATAACCTCTATATAGGTAGGTAGGTAGGTAGGTAGGTAGGTAGGTAGGACTGGGGTCTGAAAAGATAGTTCAGAGTTTCTGTTCTTTTCCATAACCTGTATGTAGGTAGTAGGTAGGTGGTTACAGTAGGTGAGTAGGTAGGCAGATAGGTAGGTAGGTAGGTAGGTAGGTAGGTAGGTACAGAAAGTAAGTAGGTAGGTAGGTAGGGTGGTGGTAGGTAGAGTAGGTAGGTAGGTAGGTAGGTAGGTAGGTAGGTAGGTAGGTAGGTAGGTACAGTAAGTAAGTAAGTAAGTAGGTAGGTAGGTAGGTAGGTACAGTAGGTAGGTAGGTAGGTAGGTAGGTAGGTAGGTAGGTAGGTAGGTAGGTACAGTAAGTAAGTAAGTAGGTAGATAGGTAGGTAGGTAGGTAGGTAGGTAGGTAGGTAGGTAGGTAGGTAGGTAGGTAGGTAGGTAGGTAGAGTAGGTAGGTAGGTAGGTAGGTAGGTAGGTAGGTACAGTAGGTATGTAGGTACAGTAGGTACAGTAGGTAGGTAGGTAGGTAGGTAGGTAGGTAGGTAGGTAAGTAGGTATGTAGGTACAGTAGGTAGGTAGGTAGGTACAGCAGGTATGTAGGTAGGTAGGTACAGTAGGTATGTAGGTTGGTAGTTAGGTACAGTAGATAGGCAAGTAGGTAGGTAGGTAGGTAGGTAGGTAGGTAGGTAGGTAGGTAGGTAGGTAGGTAGGTACAGTAGGTAGGTAGGTAGGTAGGTAGGTAGGTAGGTAGGTAGGTAGGTAGGTAGGTACAGAAGGTAAGTAGGTAGGTAGGTAGGTAGGTAGGTAGGTAGGTAGGTAGGTAGGTAGGTAGGTAGGTAGGTAGGTAGGTAGAGTAGGTAGGGAGGTAGGTAGGTAGGTAGGTACAGTAAGTAATTAAGTAGGTAGGTAGGTAGGTAGGTAGGTAGGTAGGTAGGTAGGTGGTAGGTCGAGTAGGTAGGTAGGTAGGTAGGTAGGTAGGTAGGTAGGTAGGTAGGTAGGTACAGTAAGTAAGTAAGTAGGTAGGTAGGTAGGTAGGTAGGTAGGTAGGTAGGTAGGTAGGTAGGTAGGTACAGTAGGTAGGTAGGTAGGTAGGTAGGTACAGTAAGTAAGTAAGTAGGTAGGTAGGTAGGTAGGTAGGTAGGTAGGTAGAGTAGGTAGGTAGGTAGGTAGGTAGGTAGGTAGGTAGGTAGGTAGGTAGGTAGGTAGGTACAGTAAGTAAGTAAGTAGGTAGGTAGGTAGGTAGGTAGGTAGGTAGGTAGAGTAGGTAGGTAGGTAGGTAGGTAGGTAGGTAGGTAGGTACAGAAAGTAAGTAGGTAGGTAGGTAGGGTGGTGGTAGGTAGAGTAGGTAGGTAGGTAGGTAGGTAGGTAGGTAGGTACAGTATGTAAGTAAGTAGGTAGGTAGGTAGGTAGGTAGGTAGGTAGGTAGGTAGGTACAGTAGGTAGGTAGGTAGGTAGGTAGGTACAGTAAGTAAGTAAGTAGGTAGGTAGGTAGGTAGGTAGGTAGGTAGGTAGGTAGGTAGGTAGAGTAGGTAGGTAGGTAGGTAGGTAGGTAGGTAGGTAGGTAGGTAGGTAGGTACAGTAGGTATGTAGGTACAGTAGGTACAGTAGGTAGGTAGGTAGGTATGTAAGTAGGTATGTAGGTACAGTAGGTAGGTAGGTAGGTACAGCAGGTATGTAGGTAGGTAGGTACAGTAGGTATGTAGGTTGGTAGGTAGGTAGAGTAGGTTGGTAGTTAGGTACAGTAGGTAGGTAGGTAGGTAGGTAGGTAGGTAGGTAGGTACAGAAGGTAAGTAGGTAGGTAGGTAGGTAGGTAGGTAGGTAGGTAGGTAGGTAGGTAGGTAGGTAGGTAGGTAGGTAGGTAGAGTAGGTAGGGAGGTAGGTAGGTAGGTACAGTAAGTAATTAAGTAGGTAGGTAGGTAGGTAGGTAGGTAGGTAGGTGGTAGGTAGAGTAGGTAGGTAGGTAGGTAGGTAGGTAGGTAGGTACAGTAGGTAGGTAGGTAGGTACAGTAGGTAGGTAGGTAGGTAGGTACAGTAGGTAGGTAGGTAGGTAGGTACAGTAGGTATGTGGGTAGGTATGTGGGTAGGTAGGTAGGTAGGTAGGTACAGTAGGTATGTAGGTATGTAGGTACAGTAGGTATGTAGGTAGGTAGGTTGTGTAGGTATGTAAGTAGGTAGGTAAGTAAGTACAGTAGGTAGGTAGGTAGGTAGGTAGGTAGGTAGGTAGGTAGGTAGGTAGGTAGGTAGGTAGGTAGGTAGGTAGGTAGGTAGAGTAGGTAGGTAGGTAGGTAGGTAGGTAGGTAGGTAGGTAGGTAGGTACAGTAAGTAAGTAAGTAGGTAGATAGGTAGGTAGGTAGGTAGGTAGGTAGGTAGGTAGGTAGGTGGTAGGTAGAATAGGTAGGTAGGTAGGTACAGTAGGTAGGTAGATAGGTAGGTAGGTAGGTAGGTAGGTAGGTAGGTGGGTAGGTAGGTAGGTAGGTAGGTACAGTAAGTAAGTAGGTAGGTAGGTAGATAGGTGGTAGGTAGAGTAGGTAGGTACAGTAGGTAGGTAGGTAGGTAGGTAGGTAGGTAGGTAGGTAGGTAGGTAGGTAGGTAGGTAGGTACACCATAAGGTGTATGTAGGTAGGTAGGTGGGTGGGTGGGAAGGTAGGTAGGTAGGTAGGTAGGTAGGTAGGTAGGTAGGTAGGTAGGTAGGTAGGTAGGTACAGTAGGTACAGTAGGTATGTAGGTAGGTAGGCAGGTACAGTAGGTACACCATAAGGTATATGGGTATATACTTTGGCATGTAGGTACATATTGGGATGTGGGGAGGGGAATGGGCGGGGTATATGCAAATTAAATGCTGCAGTGGACTGTAGTGTGGTGTTTACTACAGTACTATTTTTGCAGTGTGTGTGTGTGTGTGTGTGTGTGTGTGTGTGTGTGTGTGTGTGTGTGTGTGTGTGTTGGGAGAGCTGGGGGTGAGAGAGAGAGGGAGAGAAATTGAGAGAGAGAGAGAGAGAGAGAGAGAGAGAGCGAGAGGGAGGGAGGGAGAGAAAGAGGGAGAGAGAGAGAGAGAGAGAACGCGAGAGAGAACGCGAGAGAGAGAGAGAGAGAGGGGAGAGAGAGAGAACGCGGGAGTAAGAGGGGGAGAGAGAGAGAGAGAGAGAGAGAGAGAGAGAGAGAGAGAATGCGGGAGTAAGAGGGAGAGAGAGAGAGAGAGAGAGAGAGAGAGAGACAGAGAGAGAGAGAGAGAGAGAGAGAGAGAGAGAGAGAGAGAGAGAGAGAGGCAGGAAGAGACAGGTCAGAACCAGGGTTATGGTCAGAGATAGGGAAAGCTGCTGGGAGAATTTTGACTGTGAGAACTCTCTCTCCGCCCACTGGAACTCCTGGAATGTGGGAACATTCTCTCCAGGTCAAGAAAAAGACAGTGAACTGTCAGTACATGGACCTTGAAAACTCAAGTGTTTGAAACAAAAACACAGTTTAATATCCATTCTTGTTTTGCACAGTTGTTGGTTATTTGTGTATGCTCCACAATAAATAAATGGATCCTAAACCAATCAGGGGTATATATAACCTGGTCTCTCTAACCTGTTAACCAGTCAGGGGTATATATAACCTATTCTCTCTTACCGATTAACCAATCAGGGGTATATATAACCTAGTATATCTCACTGGTTAATCAATCAGGAGTAAATATAACCTAGTCTCTCTAACCTGTTAACCAGTCAGGGGTATATATAACCTAGTATCTCTCACCTGTTAACCAATCAGGGGTATATATAACCTAGTATATCTCACTGGTTAATCAATCAGGAGTAAATATAACCTAGTCTCTCTAACCTGTTAACCAGTCAGGGGTATATATGACCTAGTCTCTCTCAC
Source organism: Oncorhynchus mykiss (assembly GCF_013265735.2). Taxonomy (NCBI): domain Eukaryota; kingdom Metazoa; phylum Chordata; class Actinopteri; order Salmoniformes; family Salmonidae; genus Oncorhynchus; species Oncorhynchus mykiss. Next base: position 75,258,298 of record NC_048580.1, on the reverse strand, counting down.
CGGTTAACCAGTCAGGGGTATATATGACCTAGTCTCTCTCACCGGTTAACCAATCAGGAGTATATATGACCTAGTCTCTCTCGCCAGGTTAGGGCAAGGCTTAGGGTCAGGGTTTTATCTCACCACTCCGCCATGCGTTTCTCCAGGGTGAGGAGCAGGGTTAGGGTTAGTCTAGGGTTAGAGGTAGGCCCTGGGTCAGGGTTAGTCTAGGGTTAGAGGTAGGCCCTGGGTCAGGGTTAGTCTAGGGTTAGAGGTAGACCCTGGGTCAAGGTTAGTCTAGGGTTAGAGGTAGGCCCTGGGTCAGGGTTAGTCTAGGGTTAGAGGTAGGCCCTGGGTCAGGGTTGGTGTAGGGTTAGAGGTAGGCCCTGGGTCAGGGTTAGTCTAGGGTTAGAGGTAGGCCCTGGGTCAGGGTTGGTGTAGTGTTAGAGGTAGGCCCTAGGTTAGGGGTTAGGGACTGGGGCCAGGGTTTAACTCACCACTCCGCCATGCGCTTCTCCAGGGCGGGGAGCAGGAACTGCTGGTGGAAACAGTATATAGAGCAGATGTTGGAGAAGATACCCATGACCACGTCTAGAGGGAAGGAGGAGCGGGAGCGCGCCTCCTCTAGGAGGGAGGAGCAGAACACCTGGTCCAGGAGGTACAGCCGAGACACATAGGCCTTCTCTGTGTGGAGGAGCTCATTGGCTATGTTGAACACACGCTGCTGCACCGACAGCTGGGATTGGTCGGAGAGAGAGAGAGAGGGAAAGAGAGAGAGAGAGAGAGAGAGAGAGAGAGAGAGGGAGAGGAGAGAGAGAGAGAGAGAGAGAGAGAGAGAAAGAATCTTAAGTCAAAGGTCTACTGTTTGCCGATGATCTGGTGCTTCTGTCACCAACCAAGCAGGGTCTACAGCAGCACCTAGATCTTCTGCACGGATTCTGCCAGACCTGGGCCCTGACAGACCTGGGCCCTGACAGACCTGGGCCCTGACAGACCTGGGCCCTGACAGTAAATCTCAGAAAGACAAAAATAATGGTGTTCCAAAAAAGGTCCAGTAGCCATGACAACAAATACAAATTCCGTCTAGACACCGTTTGTCCTAGAGCACACAAAGAATTACACCTACCTCGGGCCTAAACATAAAATACCACAGGTAACTTCCACAAAGCTGTGAACGCTCTAAGAGACAAGGCAAGAAGGAACTTCTATGCTTTAAAAGAAACCTAAATCTCGACATTCCAATTAGGATCAGGCAAAAACTACTTCAATCAGTTATAGAACCCATTGTCCTCTACGGTTGTGAGGTCTTGGGGTCCGTTCACCAATCAAAAATTCACAACATTTGGGACAAACACCCATAAATATACTTAGTGCCACAACTCAAAAACCCAAATAATACAATTAGAACTATTTATTTATTAATTATCAAAATCCAGACAAGAGCTGTTCATTTCTACAACCATCTAAAATGAAGCGATGCCCAAACCTTCCATAAAAAAGCCATCACCTACAGAGAGATGAACCAAGAGAAGAGTCCCCTAAGCAAGCTGGTGCTGGGGCTCTGTTCACAAACACAAACAGACCCCAGCAGAGCCCCAGGACGGAAAAACATTTAAAGCCAACCAAATTATTAGAAACCAATTAGATAATTACTTGACATATTGGAAATAAATAACAAACAAACAAAACAGAATGCTATTTGTCCCTAAACAGAGAGTACACAGCGGCAGAATACCTGACCACTGTGACTGACCCTAAACAGAGAGTACACAGCGGCAGAATACCTGACCACTGTGACTGACCCTAAACAGAGAGTACACAGCGGCAGAATACCTGACCACTGTGACTGACCCTAAACAGAGAGTACACAGCGGCAGAATACCTGACCACTGTGACTGACCCTAAACAGAGAGAACACAGCGGCAGAATACCTGACCACTGTGACTGACCCTAAACAGAGAGTACACAGCGGCAGAATACCTGACCACTGTGACTGACCCTAAACAGAGAGTACACAGTGGCAGAATACCTGACCACTGTGACTGACCCTAAACAGAGAGTACACAGCGGCAGAATACCTGACCACTGTGACTGACCCTAAACAGAGAGAACACAGCGGCAGAATACCTGACCACGGTGACTGACCCTAAACAGAGAGAACACAGCGGCAGAATACCTGACCACTGTGACTGACCCTAAACAGAGAGAACACAGCGGCAGAATACCTGACCACGGTGACTGACCCTAAACAGAGAGTACACAGCGGCAGAATACCTGACCACTGTGACTGACCCTAAACAGAGAGAACACAGCGGCAGAATACCTGACCACTGTGACTGACCCTAAACAGAGAGTACACAGTGGCAGAATACCTGACCACTGTGACTGACCCTAAACAGAGAGTACACAGCGGCAGAATACCTGACCACTGTGACTGACCCTAAACAGAGAGAACACAGTGGCAGAATACCTGACCACTGTGACTGACCCTAAACAGAGAGAACACAGCGGCAGAATACCTGACCACTGTGACTGACCCTAAACAGAGAGGACACAGTGGCAGAATACCTGACCACTGTGACTGACCCTAAACAGAGAGTACACAGCGGCAGAATACCTGACCACTGTGACTGACCCTAAACAGAGAGTACACAGCGGCAGAATACCTGACCACTGTGACTGACCCTAAACAGAGAGTACACAGCGGCAGAATACCTGACCACTGTGACTGACCCTAAACAGAGAGTACACAGCGGCAGAATACCTGACCACTGTGACTGACCCTAAACAGAGAGTACACAGCGGCAGAATACCTGACCACTGTGACTGGCCCTAAACAGAGAGTACACAGCGGCAGAATACCTGACCACTGTGACTGACCCTAAACAGAGAGTACACAGCGGCAGAATACCTGACCACTGTGACTGACCCTAAACAGAGAGTACACAGCGGCAGAATACCTGACCACTGTGACTGACCCTAAACAGAGAGTACACAGCGGCAGAATACCTGACCACTGTGACTGACCCTAAACAGAGAGTACACAGCGGCAGAATACCTGACCACTGTGACTGACCCTAAACAGAGAGTACACAGCGGCAGAATACCTGACCACTGTGACTGACCCTAAACAGAGAGTACACAGCGGCAGAATACCTGACCACTGTAACTGACCCTAAACAGAGAGTACACAGTGGCAGAATACCTGACCACTGTGACTGACCCTAAACAGAGAGAACACAGCGGCAGAATACCTGACCACTGTAACTGACCCTAAACAGAGAGTACACAGTGGCAGAATACCTGACCACTGTGACTGACCCTAAACAGAGAGAACACAGCGGCAGAATACCTGACCACTGTGACTGACCCTAAACAGAGAGTACACAGTGGCAGAATACCTGACCACTGTGACTGACCCTAAACAGAGAGAACACAGCGGCAGAATACCTGACCACTGTGACTGACCCTAAACAGAGAGTACACAGCGGCAGAACACCTGACCACTGTGACTGACCCTAAACAGAGAGTACACAGCGGCAGAATACCTGACCACTGTGACTGACCCTAAACAGAGAGTACACAGTGGCAGAATACCTGACCACTGTGACTGACCCTAAACAGAGAGAACACAGCGGCAGAATACCTGACCACTGTGACTGACCCTAAACAGAGAGTACACAGCGGCAGAATACCTGACCACTGTGACTGACCCTAAACAGAGAGTACACAGCGGCAGAATACCTGACCACTGTGACTGACCCTAAACAGAGAGAACACAGCGGCAGAATACCTGACCACTGTGACTGACCCTAAACAGAGAGTACACAGCGGCAGAATACCTGACCACTGTGACTGACCCTAAACAGAGAGTACACAGCGGCAGAATACCTGACCACTGTGACTGACTCAAACTTAAGGAAAGCTTTGACTACGTACAGACTCAGTGAGCATTGCCTTGCTACTGAGAAAGGCCGCCGTAGGCAGACATGGCTCTCAAGAGAAGACAGGCTATGTGCTCACTGCCCACAAAATGAGGTGGAAACTGAGCTGCACTTCCTAACCGCCTGCCCAAATATATGACCATATTAGAGATACATATTTCCCTCAGATTACACAGACCCACAAAGAACTAGAAAACAAATCAAACACTTTATAAACTCCCATATCCGTTACTGCTGTGTAAAGTCACATCTGAAAGATGTGTGACCCGTTGCCATGAGAACAGGGCAACCAACAGTCATTTATCTGTTCATGTATTTTCCCCTAACAGTCGTTCTATTACTATTTGCACATTGGTAAAGCCCTGATAATATAACACTTGAAATGTCTTTATCTTTGTGAAACCTTTGTGAGTGTGACATTTACTGTTAAAATCCAATCGTTTTTTTGGGGGGGTTTATGTTGTTGTTGTTGTTGTTGTCTTCTCACTTTTATTTTTTTGTTTATTTAACTTACTTTGTAAACATTTTACCAAATAAAGCCTCGTTGAATTGGCTTGATAGAGAGAGATGGAGAGACACACACACTCACACATACACACACACAAACACACACACTCACACATACACACACACAAACACACACACTCACACATACACACACACAAACACACACACTCACACATACACACACACAAACACACACACTCACACATACACACACACAAACACACACACACAAACACAAACACACACACACAAACACACACACTCACACATACACACACACAAACACACACACACAAACACACACACACACACAAACACACACACACAAACACACACACTCACACATACACACACACACACACAAACACACACACTCACACATACACACACACAAACACACACACACACAAACACACACACACAAACACACACACACAAACACACACACACACAAACACACACACTCACACATACACACACACAAACACACACACTCACACATACACACACACAAACACACACACACAAACACACACACACAAACACACACACACACACACAAACACACAAACACACACACACTCACACATACACACACACAAACGCACACACACACACACACACACACAAACACACACATACACACACATACACACACACAAACGCACACACTCACACATACACACACACAAACGCACACACACAAACACACACACTCACACATACACACACATACACAAACGCACACACACACACACAAACGCACACACACAAACACACACATTCATGTTTTAAAAAACAGTCAGGCCCACCTCTGTAGAGTCCTGTCTGTCTGTTTTAGGCAGGGCCAGTGCCAGAGGTTGGAGATCCATCATAGGGTTGATGAGCTCAATGGTCTCATCCCCGCTTCCCTCCTCCAAGTCACTGTCCCCCTCCGAATCCCCCCCACCCTCAGCCGACGCCCCCTCTCCCCCCGGGCCCTCCGCATAGCTGCAGGAGGAGGAGCTAGAGAGGCGTGGCAGCGTGAGGGCGGGACTACAGGGGAAGATGACCCGGTCCTCGTCGCCGGCGAAACACAGCTCCTCACTGTGGGACGGAGAGCTGATGCTGTCGATGCCAGAGTCCCGATTGGCCAGTTTGCCGTCCGCTTGCGGCTGGAGGAGGGACAAGTTGTCAGAGGGGATCCCTGATTGGCTTTCTGGCTCCGCCTGCCCCCTTATCTCCACGGCGTCTGTGAGTTTCTCTGAGGCGCTATAACCGGACTCCATGGACAGGCGCTTGTCAGAGGCAGAGCACAACGCTCCTAGTTCGTGTTCTTTATCATTATCCTCCTCCATGTTGTCTGTCTCTCCTACTTTCTCTCCCAGCACCACGCCAGCCAACACAGCCAGCCCCTGAGGTAGGTCATCCAGCTCTTGAGAGGAACCAGGAGGGCAGGCCACGTGGAGACAGCCGGGAGTGAGCTCTGAGACTGGGGGAGAGAAGGGGCCCCCACCTGGTCCTGTCTCAGGGACCCTGGGGTTGCAGAGACCCCCTCCCATGATATCAGGCACCACAATGATCTGCTCCCTGTAGAGTGAACATAGATAAGATAGTAGAATGTTACATCGATCTATCTTTCATATATCTGTCTGTCTGTCTGTCTGTCTGTCTGCCTGCCTGCCTGCCTGCCGGCCGGAAGTCGAAAGTTTACATACACCTGAGCCAAAAACATTTAAACTCAGTTTTTCACAATTCCTGACATTTAACTCTAGTAAAAATTCCCTGTCTTAGGTCAGTTAGGATCACCACTTTATTTTATGAATGTGAAATGTCAGAATAATAGTAGAGAGAATGATTTATTTCAGTTTTTATTTCTTTCATCACATTCCCAGTGGGTCAGAAGTTTACATACACTAAACAAGTATAAATTTAAATGGTTTAACTTGGGTCAAACGTTTCGAGAAGTCTTCCACAAGCTTCCCACAATAAGTTGGGTGAATTTTGGCCCATTCCTCCTGACAGAGCTGGTGTAACCTAGTCAGGTTTGCAGGCATCCTTGCTCGCATGTTTTTTCAGTTCTGCCCACAAATTTTCAATGAGATTGAGGTCAAAGCTCTGTGATGGCCACTCCAATACCTTGACTTTGTTGTCCTAAAGCCATTTTTCCACAACTTTGGAAGTATGCTTGGGGTCATCGTCCATTTGGAAGACCTTTGTGACCAAGCTTTATCTACCTGACTGATGTCTTGAGATGTTGCTTCAATATACCCGCATAATTTTCCTCCCCATGATGCCATCTATTTTCTGAAGTACACCAGTCCTTCCTGCAGCAAAGCACCCCCACAACATGATGCTGCCACCCCTGTGCTTCATGGTTGGGATGGTGTTCTTCGGCTTGCAAGCCTCCCCCTTTTTCCTCCAAACATAACGATGGTCATTATGGCCAAACAGTTCTATTTTTGTTTCATCAGATCAGAGGATATTTCTCCAAAAAGTATGATCTTTGTCCCCATGTGCAGTTGCAAACTGTGGTCTGGTATTTTTTTGCCGGTTTTGGAGCAGTGGCTTCTTCCTTGCTGAGCAGCTTTTCAGGTTATGTCGATATAGGACTCATTTTTACTGTGGATATAGATACTTCTGTACCTGTTTCCTCCAGCATCTTCACAAGGTCCTTTGCTGTTGTTCTGGGATTGATTTATACTTTTAGCACCAAAGTACGTTCATCTCTAGGAGACAGAACGCTTCTCCTGCATGGTCTGCATGGCTGCATGGTCCCATGGTGTTTATACTTGCGTACTATTGTCTGTACAGATGAATGTGGTACCTTCAGGCGTTTGGAATTTGCTCCCCAGGATGAACCAGACTTGTGGAGGTCTACAGTTTTTTTTCCTGAGGTCTTGACTGATTTCTTTTGATTTTCCTATGATGTCAAGCAAAGAGGCACTGAGTTTGAAGGTAGGCCTTGAAATACATCCACAGGTACACCTCCAATTGACTCAAATTATGTCAATTAGCCTATCAGAAGCTTCTAAAGCCATGACATCATTTTTGGGAATTTTCCAAGCTGTTTAAAGGCACAGTCAAGTTAGTGTAAACTTCTGACCCATTGGAATTGTGATACAGTGAATTATAAGTGAAATAATCTGTCTGTAAACAATTGTTGGAAAAATTGGCTGGCTGGCTGTCTGTCTGTCTGTCTGTCTGTCTGTCTGTCTGTCTGTCTGTCTGTCTATGTCGGTATATCTTTCTATCTATCGATCTATCTTACCTCTCAAACTTCTCAATGAGGGAGAGCACACAGGCGGTGGGGGAGGAGCGTCCCTCGGCGCGGGGGAGTGTCGGCGGTCGGCAGGGTCCTCCCCCTCTGGGGTCTGCAGGCAGAGGTCTGCAGGGTGGGGGAGGTGGGAGGGGCTTGTCCGGGACGCGGGGGCAGGGCCTAGGAGCACCAGCACTCTGCTGCAGGTGAGGAGGCTTTGGGGGCACTGAGGAGAAATAACAACATGTTACTGACTGAGGAGAAATAACACGACACACAGGTGTTGGTCATCTTCGTAAAACTTATTTAAACTACAGTAACGACAGTGTTACTGCACAGGTACAGAGCAACGTACTGTCTATTTATTGTCCTACTGTGGAAGATTTTATAGTTGATACGGTAAGACTGTTATGTTACCTTGTGGTTTAGGCCCAGGTAGAGGAGGGCGTCTCTTGAGGGCGGTGGAGGGCACTTCCTGAGGAGTTCCACTCCCGTTGTCTCCTCCGTTACAGCCGTGTCCAGCTGGGTACAGCAGGGGCATGGATGGGTGCAGACCAAGGGACCCGGAGGTTAGGGATCCGGGGTCTGAGCTGAGGCGAGGGGTCTGGGTGTCTGAGTCATCGGCATGGGCCCCGAGGCAGGCACCGTGAGCACCAGGATCCAGAGACAGGCTCTTAGTCATCAGCCGAGGACTGGAAGAGGACGGGCCTAGGGAAGAATCAAAGATTGGACATCAATTATACATAAATACATACATACTTATACAATGTAGATTATACCTGGGATTGGAGGTGGAGTGGCCTGGGGGGAGGGACAGACAGACAGGCCAGTCGAGGCTTTCTCCTAACGTGGCTGTAGGAGTAGCATTCAAGTAGCATTCGGTAAGAATTAAACACGGAAAGTGTAACGAAGAGTGGTAGAGAGAGGTGTGTTTTTTTCTCACTGGGATTAATGACTGCTTTTCTTATATATTTTTTCATTCCACAGTCAATGTTCAAAGCCAAAGGCGTCCAGAGACCAGAGACAATAAAATAGACTGGCTCGGCTAATGAGAAAACGACGATGCCACAGGCAGATAGATGCAATGTGTTTCAGTTCGCTCTGCTGGACACTAATCTTTAATTGGTCAATGTGCTGTGGTGTTAATGCTTATGTAACACCGCCAAGGTCACCAGTTCTATTTCCGCAGGGATCGAATAAGAACTCACCGCACTGTAAGTCTGTTTGGCTAACAGTGTCTGCCAGGTGCCCTATATTAATGGAGATAACAGTGTCTGCCAGGTGCCCTATATTAATGGAGATAACAGTGTCTGCCAGGTGCCCTATATTAATCGAGATAACAGTGTCTGCCTGGTGCCCTATATTAATGGAGATAACAGTGTCTGCCAGGTGCCCTATATTAATGGAGATAACTGTGTCTGCCAGGTGCCCTATATTAATGGAGATAACAGTGTCTGCCTGGTGCCCCATATTAATGGAGATAACAGTGTCTGCCTGGTGCCCTATATTAATGGAGATAACAGTGTCTGCCAGGTGCCCTATATTAATGGAGATAACTGTGTCTGCCAGGTGCCCTATATTAATGGAGATAACAGTGTCTGCCAGGTGCCCCATATTAATGGAGATAACTGTGTCTGCCAGGTGCCCTATATTAATGGAGATAACAGTGTCTGCCAGGTGCCCTATATTAATGTAGATAACAGTGTCAGCCTGGTGCCCTATATTAATATAGATAACAGTGTCAGCCTGGTGCCCTATATTAATGGAGATAACAGTGTCTGCCTGGTGCCCTATATTAATGGAGATAACAGTGTCTGCCAGGTGCCCTATATTAATGGAGATAACAGTGTCTGCCAGGTGCCCTATATTAATGGAGATAACAGTGTCTGCCTGGTGCCCTATATTAATGGAGATAACTGTGTCTGCCAGGTGCCCTATATTAATGGAGATAACAGTGTCTGCTAGGTGCCCTATATTAATGGAGATAACAGTGTCTGCCTGGTGCCCTATATTAATGTAGATAACAGTGTCAGCCTGGTGCCCTATATTAATGGAGATAACAGTGTCTGCCAGGTGCCCTATATTAATGGAGATAACAGTGTCTGCCTGGTGCCCTATATTAATGGAGATAACAGTGTCTGCCTGGTGCCCCATATTAATGGAGATAACACTGTCTGCTAGGTGCCCTATATTAATGGAGATAACAGTGTCTGCCTGGTGCCCTATATTAATGGAGATAACAGTGTCTGCCTGGTGCCCTATATTAATGGAGATAACTGTGTCTGCCAGGTGCCCTATATTAATGGAGATAACAGTGTCTGCCTGGTGCCCTATATTAATGGAGATAACAGTGTCTGCCTGGTGCCCTATATTAATGGAGATGACAGTGTCTGCCTGGTGCCCTATATTAATCGAGATAACAGTGTCTGCCTGGTGCCCTATATTAATGGAGATAACAGTGTCTGCCAGGTGCCCTATATTAATGGAGATAACAGTGTCTGCCTGGTGCCCTATATTAATGGAGATGACAGTGTCTGCCTGGTGCCCTATATTAATCGAGATAACAGTGTCTGCCTGGTGCCCTATATTAATGGAGATAACAGTGTCTGCCAGGTGCCCTATATTAATGGAGATAACAGTGTCTGCCAGGTGCCCTATATTAATGGAGATAACTGTGTCTGCCAGGTGCCCTATATTAATGGAGATAACAGTGTCTGCCTGGTGCCCTATATTAATGGAGATAACTGTGTCTGCCAGGTGCCCTATATTAATGGAGATAACAGTGTCTGCTAGGTGCCCTATATTAATGGAGATAACAGTGTCTGCCTGGTGCCCTATATTAATGTAGATAACAGTGTCAGCCTGGTGCCCTATATTAATGGAGATTACAGTGTCTGCCAGGTGCCCTATATTAATGGAGATAACAGTGTCTGCCTGGTGCCCTATATTAATGGAGATAACTGTGTCTGCCAGGTGCCCTATATTAATGGAGATAACACTGTCTGCTAGGTGCCCTATATTAATGGAGATAACAGTGTCTGCCTGGTGCCCTATATTAATGGAGATAACAGTGTCTGCCTGGTGCCCTATATTAATGGAGATAACTGTGTCTGCCAGGTGCCCTATATTAATGGAGATAACAGTGTCTGCCTGGTGCCCTATATTAATGGAGATAACAGTGTCTGCCTGGTGCCCTATATTAATGGAGATGACAGTGTCTGCCTGGTGCCCTATATTAATCGAGATAACAGTGTCTGCCTGGTGCCCTATATTAATGGAGATAACAGTGTCTGCCAGGTGCCCTATATTAATGGAGATAACAGTGTCTGCCTGGTGCCCTATATTAATGGAGATGACAGTGTCTGCCTGGTGCCCTATATTAATTGAGATAACAGTGTCTGCCAGGTGCCCTATATTAATGGAGATAACAGTGTCTGCCAGGTGCCCTATATTAATGGAGATAACAGTGTCTGCTTGGTGGTGTATATTAATGGAGATAACAGTGTCTGCCAGGTGCCCTATATTAATGGAGATAACAGTGTCTGCCAGGTGCCCTATATTAATGGCGATAACTGTGTCTGCCAGGTGCCCTATATTAATGGAGATAACAGTGTCTGCCTGGTGCCCTATATTAATGGAGATAACAGTGTCTGCCTGGTGCCCTATATTAATGGAGATAACAGTGTCTGCCTGGTGCCCTATATTAATGGAGATAACTGTGTCTGCCAGGTGCCCTATATTAATGGAGATAACAGTGTCTGCTAGGTGCCCTATATTAATGGAGATAACAGTGTCTGCCTGGTGCCCTATATTAATGTAGATAACAGTGTCAGCCTGGTGCCCTATATTAATGGAGATAACAGTGTCTGCCAGGTGCCCTATATTAATGGAGATAACAGTGTCTGCCTGGTGCCCTATATTAATGGAGATAACAGTGTCTGCCTGGTGCCCTATATTAATGGAGATAACAGTGTCTGCCTGGTGGTGTATATTAATGGAGATAACAGTGTCTGCCAGGTGCCCTATATTAATGGAGATAACAGTGTCTGCCAGGTGCCCTATATTAATGGCGATAACTGTGTCTGCCAGGTGCCCTATATTAATGGAGATAACAGTGTCTGCCTGGTGCCCTATATTAATGGAGATAACAGTGTCTGCCTGGTGCCCTATATTAATGGAGATAACAGTGTCTGCCTGGTGCCCTATATTAATCGAGATAACAGTGTCTGCCTGGTGCCCTATATTAATGGAGATAACAGTGTCTGCCAGGTGCCCTATATTAATGGAGATAACAGTGTCTGCCTGGTGCCCTATATTAATGGAGATGACAGTGTCTGCCTGGTGCCCTATATTAATCGAGATAACAGTGTCTGCCTGGTGCCCTATATTAATGGAGATAACAGTGTCTGCCAGGTGCCCTATATTAATGGAGATAACAGTGTCTGCCAGGTGCCCTATATTAATGGAGATAACTGTGTCTGCCAGGTGCCCTATATTAATGGAGATAACAGTGTCTGCCTGGTGCCCTATATTAATGGAGATAACTGTGTCTGCCAGGTGCCCTATATTAATGGAGATAACAGTGTCTGCCTGGTGCCCTATATTAATGGAGATAACAGTGTCTGCCTGGTGCCCTATATTAATGGAGATGACAGTGTCTGCCTGGTGCCCTATATTAATCGAGATAACAGTGTCTGCCTGGTGCCCTATATTAATGGAGATAACAGTGTCTGCCAGGTGCCCTATATTAATGGAGATAACAGTGTCTGCCAGGTGCCCTATATTAATGGAGATAACTGTGTCTGCCAGGTGCCCTATATTAATGGAGATAACAGTGTCTGCCTGGTGCCCTATATTAATGGAGATAACTGTGTCTGCCAGGTGCCCTATATTAATGGAGATAACAGTGTCAGCCAGGTGCCCTATATTAATGGAGATAACAGTGTCTGCCTGGTGCCCTATATTAATGGAGATAACAGTGTCTGCCTGGTGGTGTATATTAATGGAGATAACAGTGTCTGCCAGGTGCCCTATATTAATGGAGATAACAGTGTCTGCCAGGTGCCCTATATTAATGGCGATAACTGTGTCTGCCAGGTGCCCTATATTAATGGAGATAACAGTGTCTGCCTGGTGCCCTATATTAATGGAGATAACAGTGTCTGCCTGGTGCCCTATATTAATGGAGATAACAGTGTCTGCCTGGTGCCCTATATTAATCGAGATAACAGTGTCTGCCTGGTGCCCTATATTAATGGAGATAACAGTGTCTGCCTGGTGCCCTATATTAATGGAGATAACAGTGTCTGCCTGGTGCCCTATATTAATGGAGATAACAGTGTCTGCCTGGTGCCCTATATTAATGGAGATATCAGTGTCTGCCTGGTGCCCAATATTAATGGAGATAACACTGTCTGCCTGGTGCCCTATATTAATGGAGATAACAGTGTCTGCCTGGTGCCCTATATTAATGGAGATAACAGTGTCTGCCTGGTGCCCTATATTAATGGAGATAACAGTGTCTGCCTGGTGCCCTATATTAATGGAGATAACAGTGTCTGCCTGGTGCCCTATATTAATTGAGATAACAGTGTCGGCCTGGTGCCCTATATTAATGGAGATAACAGTGTCTGCCTGGTGCCCTATATTAATGGAGATAACAGTGTCTGCCTGGTGCCCTATATTAATGGAGATAACAGTGTCTGCCTGGTGCCCTATATTAATCGAGATAACAGTGTCTGCCTGGTGCCCTATATTAATGGAGATAACAGAGTTAAGTAAAGCACACTTGTGTTGATGAGTAACCTTGCCTGAAACCTGCAGACGTGTGTTAGCTTCTTATAGCTAACATATGGGCTTTAGCTCAGCGTGCTAATACAGTCTTGTGAGATGCAGGACAGTAACAGTAGTGTGAGGTGAATGGAACACGTCCAGTACAGTACGTACAGGACCGATAGTCTGGGCAGATTGGAATTCTGTCGTTGTTGTTGTTGTTGATGTCTGAAAACCAGGAAGACTCCCCGCTTTGTACGATGATGTCATATTGCTGACTGTGCCTTTAAAAGCCTGTCTCAGTGTGTGTGTGTGTGTGTGTGTGTGTGTGTGTGTGTGTGTGTGTGTGTGTGTGTGTTAGTTAGTGGGTGTGTTTGGGTATAACTCTATCTGCCTCTAAAATCGCACCCTATTCCCTACATAGTGCACTACTTTAGACCAGAGCCCTATGGCACCCTATTCACTATATACCTAGTGCACTAGTTTAGACCAGAGCCCTATGGCACCCTGTTCCCTATATAGTGCACTACTTTAGACCAGAGCAGTATGGCACCCTATTCCCTATATAGAGCACTACTTTAGACCAGAGCCCTATGGCACCCTATTCCCTATATAGTGCACTACTTTAGATCAGAGCCCTATGGCACCCTATTCCCTATTATAGTGCACTACTTTAGACCAGAGCCCTATGGCACCCTATTCCCTACATAGTTCACTAGTTTTGAACAGAGTCCTATGGGGAACTACATAAGTAGTGCACTTCATAGAGAATGGGGTTCCATTCCAGATGCACTCAGTCTCTGTGTTTACTAGTGTTATTATAGACAGAGCAGCAGAGCGTCAAACCCTCAGTCCTTCAGGGGGTGTGTGTGTGTGTGTGTGTGTGTGTGTGTGTGTGTGTGTGTGTGTGTGTGTGTGTGTGTGTGTGTGTGTGTGTGTGTGTGTGTGTGTGTGTGTGTGTGCCTGTGTGTATGTGTGTGTGTGTGCCTGTTTGTGTGAATGCGTGTGTGTGTGTTTGAGTGTGTGTGTGTGCGTTTGAGTGTGTGTGTGTGTGCGTTTGAGTGTGTGTGCCTGTGTTTGTGTGTGTGTGTGCCTGTTTGTGTGTGTGTGTGTGCGTTTGAGTGTGTGTGTGTGTGCGTTTGTGTGTGTGTGTGTGTGCGTTTGTGTGTGTGTGTGTATGCGTTTGAGTGTGTGTGTGTGTGCGTTTGAGTGTGTGTGTGTGTGTGCGTTTGAGTGACCTGCCATGCAAAATGCAAGCCGTTCGCAGACAGACTGCTGACGAGACATGGCAAAGGTTTTCTACGCCTCTGGGGAACAGAGCAGTAAGAGGATAACAAATGATTTCATGGAGAGAGAAAAAAAAATGCTTTAACTTTGACAGACACATGAGAGAACAGTAGTAGGTTTACTGAAGAGGACATAAAGATAGACTGAAAGAATGGATGTCTCATTGGCTCAAACTATCATTTCAACAGCCTGACCTTACCACCTAAATGACAAAGTAAGGGATCCCAGCTAGCACATAACGTTCTGAGAACCATATATTTCTTAGAGCTTGGTGAGAGAGTGGTTGTCCTATGGTTATTTCGCATACAACATTCCCACGACGTTCTGGGAACGGGGCAGGATAGTTGCTTGGCTTTGAAACATTCTCAGCACTTGACAACCAAAAAAAATACATTTTCTTGGTTTTTCATTACGTTAACAGAACGTTTCCTAAAAGTTAGAACATGGTTACATTTCATTTCTATTTTGGTAATGTTCTAGGAACGTTCTTGAAACTGGTTTGACGTTGGGAATGTTCTCAAATAGTTCAGAGAACGTTAACAAACAAAGTTCTTCTGGGGGAATTTCAGTTCTTCAGCATAAACGTTTCCTACTGGTTTCATCACGTGACAAATGTTATTTAGGATCTGAGGACCCATGCCGAAACCTTTTCCGTCTCCTTGATAGTGAATAGTCCTGCCTTCTTCATGACTGTCTTACTGTATGTTAGTTTGTTGGTGATGTGGACACCAAGCAACTTGAAGCTCTCAACCTGCTCCACTTTAGCCCCTTCAATGAGAATGGGGGAGTGCTCAAAATGTTCTGAGAACGTGAAGAAAGCGTCCATTTAAAAAAAAAAAAAACACAAGAAAACTTCAGTAACGTTCAGAGAACGTTATAAGAATGTTATTTAAAAACATATACATTCCGTGCTCAGCATCAACAAAACTCTGTCCATCCTCTATCCCCAAAATGCACTCTGTACCGGTACCACCTGTATAGAGCCTTGATACTGTTATTTTTACTGTCATTTAACTTTTTTTTTCTTTTTTTTTTTACTTATCTATTGTTTACTTAATACCTAGTTTTTACTTAAAAATGGCACTGTTGGTTAGGGCTTGTAAGTAAGCATGTCACTGTAAGGTCTATTGAATTTGGCGACGTGACAAATAAACTTTGATTTGTGTTGGCCACGCCCACTGATTGGCCACGCTCACTGATTGGCCACGCCCACTGATTGGCCACACCTGGTCTTAATGAGTGCTTGTTTCCTTTGGAATGAGGTTTGTTTGAATAGACGAAAATGAACAGCTTTGTATGCATACAAAAAAACAACATGCCATGTGAGCTCCATCCTGGTGGGCAGTGAACTAATTCCATGGATAAACAACAGAAAATTACAGGTTTGAATCTCACTAATGCCGTGTCACAATAAAACAAATGTGTTTGCATGATTGAAGCGTGTAGAAAGTAATGTACATGTGTTCCGGCAGTTCCCAGAGTTCCCGGAGTTCCCAGAGTTCCCGGAGTTCCCAGAGTTCCCGGAGTTCCCGGAGTTCCCGGAGTTCCCAGAGTTCCCGGAGTTCCCAGAGTTCTCCTCTGTTCTAAGAATGTTAGGGTTGGGTGGCATCTATATTTTCATATGATCATACCAGCCTTCTCTCATGTCAGGATTTACCACTATACCAGCTTAGTACACAAGGGGGGTTTAAAAATGAAGGAAAAACAGACCATTGGGCGTCCATTACCAGAATGCTAACAAAATGAACACAAGTCATATTGAATTTTACATAGAGGCTGCTTGCTAAATATGTTAACGAGCACAAACGAAAATACACCAATTGCAAAGACGGCCAATCCAGCTCATAAAGTTATTTGTATATTGGGTAGGAGCTACCGAATGTCATTTTTGATTAGTTTGGACTTTTACAAGCGAAAGTGAAAGTTTTACAGGTCAGGAAATGTATGGCTTCATTCCCAGAACTTCCAAATAACTAAATGTGTAAGCTGGGAAGAGGCTGGGAAAACTCAAGACAGAGCAATATGGAATGAGGCTTTCTAGAGAGGGAGGTTGGGGGGAGAGAGACAGAGCAATATGGAATGAGGCTTTCTAGAGAGGGAGGTTGGAGGGGGAGAGAGAGAGCATCTCCTCTTGGGTGAAGTTGCTGCCCTGTTAAAACAGTATTGCTGTCCTCTCCTCTAACTGGGGCTAATAGGTTCCATATGATAATGCTGAGGCTCCTGTGTAGGCTAGCCTACCGACTACAGGCTGGCTGGGGGCTAATGACTTCCACATGCTCTACTAAATATACTTCAGATAACGGGGAGGGGGGCAGAGATGGACAGAGAGAGTGTGTGAGAGAGAGAGAGGGAAAGAGAAAAGGAGAGAGATGAGAAAGAGAGAGAGTTAAAAAAAAACAGTACAGCCCTCTTCTCTATCTTGTCCTCTTTTGTTGTTGTTTATCAACTGTCTCATGGTGTTCTCCTTGTTGTTGTTTATCAACTGTCTCATGGTGTTCACCTTGTTGTTGTTTATCAACTGTCTCATGGTGTTCTCCTTGTTGTTGTTTATCAACTGTCTCATGGTGTTCTCCTTGTTGTTGTTTATCAACTGTTTCATGGTGTTCTCCTTGTTGTTGATTATCAACTGTCTCATGGTGTTCTCCTTGTTGTTGTTTATCAACTGTTTCATGGTGTTCACCTTGTTGTTGTTTATCAACTGTTTCATGGTGTTCACCTTGTTGTTGTTTATCAACTGTCTCATGGTGTTCTCCTTGTTGTTGTTTATCAACTGTCTCATGGTGTTCACCTTGTTGTTGTTTATCAACTGTCTCATGGTGTTCACCTTGTTGTTGATTATCAACTGTCTCATGGTGTTCTCCTTGTTGTTGATTATCAACTGTCTCATGGTGTTCTCCTTGTTGTTGTTTATCAACTGTCTCATGGTGTTCACCTTGTTGTTGTTTATCAACTGTCTCATGGTGTTCACCTTGTTGTTGATTATCAACTGTCTCATGGTGTTCTCCTTGTTGTTGTTTATCAACTGTCTCATGGTGTTCTCCTTGTTGTTGTTTATCAACTGTCTCATGGTGTTCACCTTGTTGTTGTTTATCAACTGTCTCATGGTGTTCTCCTTGTTGTTGATTATCAACTGTCTCATGGTGTTCACCTTGTTGTTGATTATCAACTGTCTCATGGTGTTCTCCTTGTTGTTGTTTATCAACTGTCTCATGGTGTTCTCCTTGTTGTTGATTATCAACTGTCTCATGGTGTTCTCCTTGTTGTTGTTTATCAACTGTCTCATGGTGTTCACCTTGTTGTTGTTTATCAACTGTCTCATGGTGTTCACCTTGTTGTTGTTTATCAACTGTCTCATGGTGTTCACCTTGTTGTTGATTATCAACTGTCTCATGGTGTTCACCTTGTTGTTGATTATCAACTGTCTCATGGTGTTCTCCTTGTTGTTGTTTATCGACTGTCTCATGGTGTTCACCTTGTTGTTGATTATCAACTGTCTCATGGTGTTCACCTTGTTGTTGTTTATCAACTGTCTCATGGTGTTCACCTTGTTGTTGTTTATCAACTGTCTCATGGTGTTCTCCTTGTTGTTGTTTATCAACTGTCTCATGGTGTTCTCCTTGTTGTTGTTTATCAACTGTCTCATGGTGTTCTCCTTGTTGTTGATTATCAACTGTCTCATGGTGTTCTCCTTGTTGTTGTTTATCAACTGTCTCATGGTGTTCTCCTTGTTGTTGTTTATCAACTGTCTCATGGTGTTCTCCTTGTTGTTGTTTATCAACTGTCTCATGGTGTTCACCTTGTTGTTGATTATCAACTGTCTCATGGTGTTCTCCTTGTTGTTGTTTATCAACTGTCTCATGGTGTTCACCTTGTTGTTGATTATCAACTGTCTCATGGTGTTCTCCTTGTTGTTGTTTATCAACTGTCTCATGGTGTTCTCCTTGTTGTTGTTTATCAACTGTCTCATGGTGTTCTCCTTGTTGTTGTTTATCAACTGTCTCATGGTGTTCACCTTGTTGTTGTTTATCAACTGTCTCATGGTGTTCACCTTGTTGTTGATTATCAACTGTCTCATGGTGTTCACCTTGTTGTTGTTTATCAACTGTCTCATGGTGTTCTCCTTGTTGTTGTTTATCAACTGTCTCATGGTGTTCTCCTTGTTGTTGATTATCAACTGTCTCATGGTGTTCTCCTTGTTGTTGTTTATCAACTGTCTCATGGTGTTCTCCTTGTTGTTGTTTATCAACTGTCTCATGGTGTTCACCTTGTTGTTGTTTATCAACTGTCTCATGGTGTTCTCCTTGTTGTTGTTTATCAACTGTCTCATGGTGTTCTCCTTGTTGTTGTTTATCAACTGTCTCATGGTGTTCTCCTTGTTGTTGTTTATCAACTGTCTCATGGTGTTCTCCTTGTTGTTGTTTATCAACTGTCTCATGGTGTTCTCCTTGTTGTTGATTATCAACTGTCTCATGGTGTTCTCCTTGTTGTTGTTTATCAACTGTCTCATGGTGTTCACCTTGTTGTTGTTTATCAACTGTCTCATGGTGTTCACCTTGTTGTTGTTTATCAACTGTCTCATGGTGTTCACCTTGTTGTTGATTATCAACTGTCTCATGGTGTTCACCTTGTTGTTGTTTATCAACTGTCTCATGGTGTTCTCCTTGTTGTTGATTATCAACTGTCTCATGGTGTTCACCTTGTTGTTGTTTATCAACTGTCTCATGGTGTTCACCTTGTTGTTGTTTATCAACTGTCTCATGGTGTTCACCTTGTTGTTGTTTATCAACTGTCTCATGGTGTTCTCCTTGTTGTTGTTTATCAACTGTCTCATGGTGTTCACCTTGTTGTTGTTTATCAACTGTCTCATGGTGTTCACCTTGTTGTTGTTTATCAACTGTCTCATGGTGTTCACCTTGTTGTTGTTTATCAACTGTCTCATGGTGTTCTCCTTGTTGTTGTTTATCAACTGTTTCATGGTGTTCACCTTGTTGTTGTTTATCAACTGTCTCATGGTGTTCTCCTTGTTGTTGTTTATCAACTGTCTCATGGTGTTCTCCTTGTTGTTGTTTATCAACTGTCTCATGGTGTTCACCTTGTTGTTGTTTATCAACTGTTTCATGGTGTTCACCTTGTTGTTGTTTATCAACTGTCTCATGGTGTTCTCCTTGTTGTTGTTTATCAACTGTCTCATGGTGTTCTCCTTGTTGTTGTTTATCAACTGTCTCATGGTGTTCACCTTGTTGTTGTTTATCAACTGTCTCATGGTGTTCACCTTGTTGTTGTTTATCAACTGTCTCATGGTGTTCTCCTTGTTGTTGTTTATCAACTGTCTCATGGTGTTCTCCTTGTTGTTGTTTATCAACTGTCTCATGGTGTTCTCCTTGTTGTTGTTTATCAACTGTTTCATGGTGTTCACCTTGTTGTTGTTTATCAACTGTCTCATGGTGTTCTCCTTGTTGTTGTTTATCAACTGTCTCATGGTGTTCTCCTTGTTGTTGTTTATCAACTGTTTCATGGTGTTCACCTTGTTGTTGTTTATCAAAACATATGGATGCATTCTTACAACTGCAGCTGCACAAAATACCTCCACATTGAAAATGTTACATATTTTGATACACAAGACCCCTAAAGATCAAGATCAAATCCTCAACACTATAGATCTAGATCTGTTAAATCCGAACCTCAGCCAGGATCTGTTGAAATCAGAACCTCAGCCAGGATCTGTTGAAATCAGAACCTCAGCCAGGATCTGTTGAAATCAGAACATCAGCTAGGATCTGTTGAAATCAGAACCTCAGTCAGGATCTGTTGAAATCAGAACATCGGCCAGGATCTGTTGAAATCATAACCTCTGGCAGGATCTGTTGAAATCAGAACCTCGGCCAGGATCTGTTGAAATCAGAACCTCGGCCAGGATCTGTTGAAATCAGAACCTCGGCCAGGATCTGTTGAAATCAGAACCTCAGCCAGGATCTGTTGAAATCAGAACCTCAGCCAGGATCTGTTGAAATCAGAACCTCAGCCAGGATCTGTTGAAATCAGAACCTCAGCCAGGATCTGTTGAAATCAGAACATCGGCCAGGATCTGTTGAAATCAGAACCTCTGGCAGGATCTGTTGAAATCAGAACCTCGGCCAGGATCTGTTGAAATCAGAACCTCGGCCAGGATCTGTTGAAATCAGAACCTCGGGCAGGATCTGTTATATCAGAACCTCAGCCAGGATCTGTAGAAATCAGAACCTCAGCCAGGATCTGTTGAAATCAGAACCTCAGCCAGGATCTGTTGAAATCAGAACCTCAGCCAGGATCTGTTGAAATCAGAACCTCAGTCAGGATCTGTTAAATCAGAACCTCAGTCAGGATCTGTTAAATCAGAACCTCAGTCAGGATCTGTTAAATCAGAACCTCAGCCAGGATCTGTTGAAATCAGAAACTCAGCCAGGATCTTTTGAAATCAGAACCTCGGGCAGGATCTGTTATATCAGAACCTCAGCCAGGATCTGTTGAAATCAGAACCTCAGCCAGGATCTGTTGAAATCAGAACCTCAGACAGGATATGTTAAATCAGAACCTCAGCCAGGATCTGTTGAAATCAGAACCTCAGCCAGGATCTGTTGAAATCAGAACCTCAGACAGGATATGTTAAATCAGAACCTCAGTCAGGATCTGTTAAATCAGAACCTCAGTCAGGATCTGTTAAATCAGAACCTCAGTCAGGATCTGGTAAATCAGAACCTCAGTCAGGATCTGGTAAATCAGAACCTCAGTCAGGATCTGGTAAACCAGAACCTCAGTCAGGATCTGGTAAATCAGAACCTCAGTCAGGATCTGTTAAATCAGAACCACAGTCGGGATCTGTTAAATCAGAACCTCAGTCAGGATCTGGTAAATCAGAACCTCAGTCAGGATCTGTTGAAATCAGAACCTCAGTCAGGATCTGGTAAATCAGAACCTCAGTCAGGATCTGTTAAATCAGAACCTCAGACAGGATCTGTTGAAATCAGAACCTCAGACAGGATCTGTTGAAATCAGAACCTCAGCCAGGATCTGTTGAAATCAGAACCTCAGCCAGGATCTGTTGAAATCAGAACCTCAGCCAGGATCTGTTGAAATCAGAACCTCAGTCAGGATCTGTTAAATCAGAACCTCAGTCAGGATCTGTTATATCAGAACCTCAGTCAGGATCTGTTAAATCAGAACCTCAGCCAGGATCTGTTGAAATCAGAAACTCAGCCAGGATCTGTTGAAATCAGAACCTCAGACAGGATATGTTAAATCAGAACCTCAGTCAGGATCTGTTAAATCAGAACCTCAGCCAGGATCTGTTGAAATCAGAAACTCAGCCAGGATCTTTTGAAATCAGAACCTCGGGCAGGATCTGTTATATCAGAACCTCAGCCAGGATCTGTTGAAATCAGAACCTCAGCCAGGATCTGTTGAAATCAGAACCTCAGACAGGATATGTTAAATCAGAACCTCAGCCAGGATCTGTTGAAATCAGAACATCGGCCAGGATCTGTTGAAATCAGAACCTCTGGCAGGATCTGTTGAAATCAGAACCTCGGCCAGGATCTGTTGAAATCAGAACCTCGGCCAGGATCTGTTGAAATCAGAACCTCGGGCAGGATCTGTTATATCAGAACCTCAGCCAGGATCTGTAGAAATCAGAACCTCAGCCAGGATCTGTTGAAATCAGAACCTCAGCCAGGATCTGTTGAAATCAGAACCTCAGCCAGGATCTGTTGAAATCAGAACCTCAGTCAGGATCTGTTAAATCAGAACCTCAGTCAGGATCTGTTAAATCAGAACCTCAGTCAGGATCTGTTAAATCAGAACCTCAGCCAGGATCTGTTGAAATCAGAAACTCAGCCAGGATCTTTTGAAATCAGAACCTCGGGCAGGATCTGTTATATCAGAACCTCAGCCAGGATCTGTTGAAATCAGAACCTCAGCCAGGATCTGTTGAAATCAGAACCTCAGACAGGATATGTTAAATCAGAACCTCAGCCAGGATCTGTTGAAATCAGAACCTCAGCCAGGATCTGTTGAAATCAGAACCTCAGACAGGATATGTTAAATCAGAACCTCAGTCAGGATCTGTTAAATCAGAACCTCAGTCAGGATCTGTTAAATCAGAACCTCAGTCAGGATCTGGTAAATCAGAACCTCAGTCAGGATCTGGTAAATCAGAACCTCAGTCAGGATCTGGTAAACCAGAACCTCAGTCAGGATCTGGTAAATCAGAACCTCAGTCAGGATCTGTTAAATCAGAACCACAGTCGGGATCTGTTAAATCAGAACCTCAGTCAGGATCTGGTAAATCAGAACCTCAGTCAGGATCTGTTGAAATCAGAACCTCAGTCAGGATCTGGTAAATCAGAACCTCAGTCAGGATCTGTTAAATCAGAACCTCAGACAGGATCTGTTGAAATCAGAACCTCAGACAGGATCTGTTGAAATCAGAACCTCAGCCAGGATCTGTTGAAATCAGAACCTCAGCCAGGATCTGTTGAAATCAGAACCTCAGCCAGGATCTGTTGAAATCAGAACCTCAGTCAGGATCTGTTAAATCAGAACCTCAGTCAGGATCTGTTATATCAGAACCTCAGTCAGGATCTGTTAAATCAGAACCTCAGCCAGGATCTGTTGAAATCAGAAACTCAGCCAGGATCTGTTGAAATCAGAACCTCGGGCAGGATCTGTTATATCAGAACCTCAGCCAGGATCTGTTGAAATCAGAACCTCAGCCAGGATCTGTTGAAATCAGAACCTCAGACAGGATATGTTAAATCAGAACCTCAGTCAGGATCTGTTAAGTCAGAACCTCAGTCAGGATCTGTTAAATCAGAACCTCAGTCAGGATCTGTTAAATCAGAACCTCAGTCAGGATCTGTTAAATCAGAACCTCAGTCAGGATCTGTTAAATCAGAACCTCAGCCAGGATCTGTTGAAATCAGAACCTCAGCCAGGATCTGTTGAAATCAGAACCTCAGACAGGATCTGTTAAATCAGAACCTCAGTCAGGATCTGTTAAATCAGAACCTCAGACAGGATCTGTTGAAATCAGAACCTCAGTCAGGATCTGTTAAATCAGAACCTCAGCCAGGATCTGGTAAATCAGAACCTCAGTCAGGATCTGGTAAATCAGAACCTCAGTCAGGATCTGGTAAATCAGAACCTCAGTCAGGATCTGGTAAATCAGAACCTCAGTCAGGATCTGGTAAATCAGAACCTCAGACAGGATCTGTTGAAATCAGAACCTCAGACAGGATCTGTTAAATCAGAACCTCAGTCAGGATCTGTTAAATCAGAACCTCAGACAGGATCTGTTAAATCAGAACATCAGTCAGGATCTGTTGAAATCAGAACCTCAGACAGGATCTGTTAAATCAGAACCTCAGTCAGGATCTGTTAAATCAGAACCTCAGACAGGATCTGTTGAAATCAGAACCTCAGTCAGGATCTGTTAAATCAGAACCTCAGCCAGGATCTGGTAAATCAGAACCTCAGTCAGGATCTGGTAAATCAGAACCTCAGTCAGGATCTGGTAAATCAGAACCTCAGTCAGGATCTGGTAAATCAGAACCTCAGTCAGGATCTGGTAAATCAGAACCTCAGACAGGATCTGTTGAAATCACAACCTCAGACAGGATCTGTTAAATCAGAACCTCAGTCAGGATCTGTTAAATCAGAACCTCAGACAGGATCTGTTAAATCAGAACATCAGTCAGGATCTGTTGAAATCAGAACCTCAGACAGGATCTGGTAAATCAGAACCTCAGTCATTGCTGTTTCAAAGGGCTTTAGTGCTGTAAGCCTTTAATTAAGAAGCCTTTGATACGGTTAATCACTTACAGTAGGATACCTCGTATTTAAATAAAACGGTATATGGGTATTGTTGATAAGGCTATTGGTTATTTCAGAATGTCCGCTCAGTGTGATGTAAATTACAGACCGACCAAGGACCTGGTCTTCGTCTGAAGAGGAGTAAGGATCGGACCAAGATGCGGCGTGGTAAGTGTTCGTCATTTTAATGGAAAAACTGAACACAAAGTGACAACCGTGACTCTAATGAACCACAGCACTAACAAGCAACATAACATAGACAATCACCCACAACCCACAATGACAAAAGAGGCTACCTAAATATGGTTCCCAATCAGAGACAATGACTAACACCGGCCTCTGATTGAGAACCATATCAGGCCCAAACACAGAAACAGACAAACTAGACATCCAACATAGAATGCCCACTCAGATCACACCCTGACCAAACAAAACATAGAAACATACAAAGCAAACTATGGTCGGGGCGTGACAGGACTACAATGGCAGAAAAATTCCTGGCTAAAGGGCAGATATACTGTAGCATGTTGTTACTGTTGCTACAGAGCAGATATACTGTAGCATGTTGTTACTGTTGCTACAGGGCAGATATACTGTAGCATGTCGGTACTGTTGCTACAGGGCAGATATACTGTA
The DNA here is from genome assembly GCF_013265735.2 of Oncorhynchus mykiss. Classification (NCBI taxonomy): domain Eukaryota; kingdom Metazoa; phylum Chordata; class Actinopteri; order Salmoniformes; family Salmonidae; genus Oncorhynchus; species Oncorhynchus mykiss. The sequence goes on along the minus strand of NC_048580.1, from coordinate 75,233,089 downwards.
GCATGTTGTTACTGTTGCTACAGGGCAGATATACTGTAGCATGTTGTTACTGTTGCTACAAGGCAGATATACTGTAGCATGTTGTTACTGTTGCTACAGGGCAGATATACTGTAGCATGTTGTTACTGTTGCTAAAGGGCAGATATACTGTAGCATGTTGTTACTGTTACTACAGGGCAGATATACTGTAGCATGTTGTTACTGTTGCTACAGGGCAGATATACTGTAGCATGTTGTTACTGTTGCTACAGGGCAGATATACTGTAGTATGTTGTTACTGTTGCTAAAGGGCAGATATACTGTAGCATGATGATACTGTTGTTACAGGGCAGATATACTGTAGCATGTCATTACTGTTGCTACAGGGCAGATATACTGTAGCATGTTGTTACTGTTGCTACAGGGCAGATATACTGTAGCATGTCGTTACTGTTGCTACAGGGCAGATATACTGCAGGATGTTGTTACTGTTGCTAAAGGGCAGATATACTGTAGCTAGATGATACTGTTGTTACAGGGCAGATATACTGTAGCATGTCGTTACTGTTGCTACAGGGCAGATATATTGTAGCATGTTGTTACTGTTGCTAAAGGGAAGATATACTGTAGCATGTCGTTACTGTTGTTACAGGGCAGATATACTGTAGCATGTCGTTACTGTTGCTACAGGGCAGATATACTGTAGCATGTTGTTACTGTTGCTAAAGGGCAGATATACTGTAGCATGTCGTTACTGTTGCTACAGGGCAGATATACTGTAGCATGTTGTTACTGTTGCTAAAGGGCAGATATACTGTAGCATGATGATACTGTTGTTACAGGGCAGATATACTGTAGCATGTTGTTACTGTTGCTACAAGGCAGATATACTGTAGCATGATGATACTGTTGTTACAGGGAAGATATACTGTAGCATGTTGTTACTGTTGCTACAAGGCAGATATACTGTAGCATGTTGTTACTGTTGCTACATGGCAGATATACTGTAGCATGTTGTTACTGTTGCTACAAGACAGATATACTGTAGCATGTTGTTACTGTTGCTACAAGGCAGATATACTGTAGCATGTTGTTACTGTTGCTACAAGGCAGGTTTTGGTATCCACGGTTTCTGGTTGGGGAAGGTTTTAATAGTCACCGTGTGTACAACATCTCCGATGCACTTGCTAATAAACTCGCTCACTTAATCAGCATATACATCAATGTTGTTATTCAACGCTATCCGGGAACATATCCCAGTTCAGTGATCGAAGAAATCTTGAGGCGTGGAATCAGATTGGTAGAACCAGCGTTGAAAAGGCTGAGCACAGCCGTTTCCTGTTTAAGTTTCTGTCTTTAGGCTGGGAGCAACAAAATGGAGTCGTGGTCAGATTTGCCGAAAGGAGGGCGGGGGAGGGCTCTGTATGCGTCGCGGAAGTAAGAGTAACAATGATCCAGGATTTTGCCAGCACGGGTCACGCATTCGATATGCTGATAACATTTAGGGAGACTTGTTTTCAGATTAGCCTTGTAAAAATCCCCAGTTTCAATAAATGCAGCCTCGAGATATGTGGTTTCCAGTTTACATAGAGTCCGATGAAGATCTTTCACGGCCGTCGAAGTGTCTGCTTGGAGGGGAAATATACAACTGTGATTATAATCAAAGAAAATTATCTTGGTAGATAATGCGGTAGGCATTTGATTGTAAGGAATTCTAGGTCAGGTGAACAGAAGGACTTGAGTTCCTGTATGTTATGATCACACCACGACTTGTTAATCATAAGGCATACACCCCCGCCCTTCTCCTTACCAGAGAGATGTTTGTTTCTGTCGGCGCGATGAGTGAAGAAACCAGGTGGCTATAGCGACTCTGATAACGTATCCCGAGTGATCCGTAATTTTCTTTCCTAACCGACTTGCAAAAAAGTATAGTTTGTTAACAAGAAATTTGTGGAGTGTTTGAAAAACGAGTTTTAATGACTCCAACCTAAGTGTATGTAAACTTCCGACTTCAACTGTATCTATACTGTAGCATGATGGGTAATGAATGTGTGCGTGTGTGTATGTGTGTCGGAGGAAAACAGGCTCTGAAAGCTGTTCTATACAAGCTACCCTACAACAGCGTAATGAGGCAGGCTCAGCAGGATAATACAAGCTACCCTACAACAGTCTAATGAGGCAGGCTCAGCAGGATAATACAAGCTACCCTACAGCAGCGTAATGAGGCAGGCTCAGCAGGATAATACAAGCTACCCTACAACAGCGTAATGAGGCAGGCTCAGCAGGATAATACAAGCTACCCTTCAACAGCGTAATGAGGCAGGCTCAGCAGGATAATACAAGCTACCCTACAACAGTCTAATGAGGCAGGCTCAGCAGGATAATACAAGCTATCCTACAACAGTGTAATGAGGCAGGCTCAGCATTAAAATACAAGCTATCCTACAACAGTGTAATGAGGCAGGCTCAGCATTCAAATACAAGCTATCCTACAACAGTCTAATGAGGCAGGCTCAGCATTAAAATACAAGCTATCCTACAACAGTGTAATGAGGCAGGCTCAGCATTCAAATACAAGCTATCCTACAACAGTGTAATGAGGCAGGCTCAGCAGGATAATACAAGCTATCCTACAACAGTGTAATGAGGCAGGCTCAGCATTAAAATACAAGCTATCCTACAACAGTGTAATGAGGCAGGCTCAGCAGGATAATACAAGCTATCCTACAACAGTCTAATGAGGCAGGCTCAGCATTAAAATACAAGCTATCCTACAACAGTGTAATGAGGCAGGCTCAGCATTCAAATACAAGCTATCCTACAACAGTCTAATGAGGCAGGCTCAGCATTAAAATACAAGCTATCCTACAACAGTGTAATGAGGCAGGCTCAGCATTCAAATACAAGCTATCCTACAACAGTGTAATGAGGCAGGCTCAGCATTCAAATACAAGCTATCCTACAACAGTGTAATGAGGCAGGCTCAGCATTAAAATACAAGCTATCCTACAACAGTCTAATGAGGCAGGCTCAGCAGGATAATACAAGCTATCCTACAACAGTGTAATGAGGCAGGCTCAGCATTCAAATACAAGCTATCCTACAACAGTCTAATGAGGCAGGCTCAGCATTCAAATACAAGCTATCCTACAACAGTGTAATGAGGCAGGCTCAGCATTCAAATACAAGCTATCCTACAACAGTCTAATGAGGCAGGCTCAGCATTAAAATACAAGCTATCCTACAACAGCGTAATGAGGCAGGATCAGCATTAAAATACAAGCTATCCTACAACAGTGTAATGAGGCAGGCTCAGCATTAAAATACAAGCTATCCTACAACAGTGTAATGAGGCAGGCTCAGCAGGATAAGGGGACCACCTTCCCAAATCGAATAACAACCTCATAATATTGTCAGGTTATATTTCATTACAACGTTTTGAATAATAAAACAATATTTGCCGATTCACCATGAATACTTCTCCATGCAACCTTAAGATGAATGCACTAACTGTAGTGACTCTGATTAAGAGAGTCTGCTAAATGACTCACTACTGTAATGACTCTGGATAAGAGAGTCTGCTAAATTACTCACTACTGTAGTGTCTCTGGATCAGAGAGTCTGTTAAATGACTCACTACTGTAGGGACTCTGGATAAGACTCACTCTGGTCTCATATGAATATGTACATGTGAATATAGGGGCCTGGATTGATGCATTGTACACTTCACTATGTTCCTCGGATGTTAAAATGCAGAAAGGCTTCTCAATACTGTCAGGAAGGAACAGAATCAACATGGCAAAATAATCACTTCTAAATTCTAGAAACCATTTTTAACACATTTCTGTTGACTGTCTCCTAAATGTACATCCTGTCAAACTCATAGATGATTTATGATGCAGCAGTCAAAGCAGGGCTTCTGATTGGCTGCATTAATATTCAGTATCATTGTTTATATTATGTTTGACAGGAGGAAACAGCGTGATATTTATTTATGTAGCTGTACGAAACATGTACTGTGCAATGTACTGTATGTCCACTTGCATATGCACATTGTAGGATACTTACCATAGATTACTTACCATAGATTACTTATCACATTATGAATGAATATATGCAGCTATACTCAGTGGTGCAGTGGAGGATATATGCAGTGGTGCAGTGGAGAGTATATGCAGTGGTGCAGTGGAGGGTATATGCAATGGTGCATAGGGTATATGCAGTGGTGTAGTGGAGGATATATGCAGTGGTGTAGTGGAGGATATATGCAATGGTGCATAGGGTATATGCAGTGGTGCAGTGGAGGATATAAGCAGTGGTGCATAGGGTATATGCAGTGGTGCAGTGGAGGATATAAGCAGTGGTGCATAGGGTATATGCAGTGGTGCAGTGGAGGATATAAGCAGTGGTGCATAGGGTATATGCAGTGGTGCAGTGGAGGATATAAGCAGTGGTGCAGTGGAGGAAATATGTAGTGGTGCAGTGGAGGGTATATGCAGTGGTGCAGTGGAGGGTATATGCAATGGTGCATAGGGTATATGTAGTGGTGTAGTGGAGGATATATGCAGTGGTGCAGTGGAGGGTATATGTAGTGGTGCAGTGTAGGAAATATGCAGTGGTGCAGTGGAGGATATAAGCAGTGGTGCAGTGTAGGAAATATGCAGTGGTGCAGTGGAGGATATAAGCAGTGGTGCAGTGTAGGAAATATGCAGTGGTGCAGTGGAGGGTATATGTAGTGGTGCAGTGGAGGGTATATGCAGCTATACTCAGTGGTATAGTGGAGGGAATATGCAGCTATACTCAGTGGTATAGTGGAGGGTATATGTAGTGGTATAGTGGAGGGTATATGCAGCTATACTCAGTGGTATAGTGGAGGGTATATGTAGTGGTATAGTGGAGGGAATATGCAGCTAGACTCAGTGGTATAGTGGAGGGTATATGCAGTGGTGCAGTGGAGGATATATGCAGCTATACTCAGTGGTATAGTGGAGGGTATATGCAGCTATACTCAGTGGTATAGTGGAGGGTATATGCAGCTATACTCAGTGGTATAGTGGAGGGTATATGTAGTGGTATAGTGGAGGGTATATGCAGCTATACTCAGTGGTATAGTGGAGGGAATATGCAGCTAGACTCAGTGGTATAGTGGAGGGTATATGCAGCTATACTCAGTGGTATAGTGGAGGGTATATGCAGCTATACTCAGTGGTATAGTGGAGGGTATATGCAGCTATACTCAGTGGTGTAGTGGAGGGTATATGCAGTGGTGCAGTGGAGGATATATGCAGCTATACTCAGTGGTGTAGTGGAGGGTATATGCAGCTATACTCAGTGGTATAGTGGAGGATATATGTAGTGGTGCAGTGGAGGGTATATGTAGTGGTATAGTGGAGGATATATGCAGCTATACTCAGTGGTATAGTGGAGGATATATGCAGCTATACTCAGTGGTATAGTGGAGGATATATGCAGCTATACTCAGTGGTATAGTGGAGGATATATGCAGCTAGACTCAGTGGTGTAGTGGAGGGTATATGCAGCTATACTCAGTGGTGTAGTGGAGGGAATATGCAGCTATACTCAGTGGTATAGTGGAGGGTATATGCAGCTATACTCAGTGGTGTAGTGGAGGGTATATGTAGTGGTGTAGTGGAGGGTATATGTAGTGGTGTAGTGGAGGGTATATGCAGCTAGACTCAGTGGTGTAGTGGAGGGAATATGCAGCTATACTCAGTGGTGTAGTGGAGGGTATATGTAGTGGTGTAGTGGAGGATATATGCAGCTATACTCAGTGGTGTAGTGGAGGGTATATGCAGCTATACTCAGTGGTGTAGTGGAGGGAATATGCAGCTATACTCAGTGGTGTAGTGGAGGGTATATGCAGCTAGACTCAGTGGTATAGTGGAGGGTATATGCAGCTATACTCAGTGGTATAGTGGAGGGTATATGCAGCTATACTCAGTGGTATAGTGGAGGGAATATGCAGCTATACTCAGTGGTATAGTGGAGGGTATATGCAGCTATACTCAGTGGTATAGTGGAGGGTATATGCAGCTATACTCAGTGGTATAGTGGAGGGTATATGCAGCTATACTCAGTGGTATAGTGGAGGGTATATGTAGTGGTGTAGTAGAGGGTATATGTAGTGGTGTAGTGGAGGATATATGCAGCTATACTCAGTGGTGTAGTGGAGGGTATATGCAGCTATACTCAGTGGTATAGTGGAGGGTATATGTAGTGGTGTAGTGGAGGGTATATGCAGCTATACTCAGTGGTGTAGTGGAGGGTATATGTAGTGGTGTAGTGGAGTGTATATGTAGTGGTGTAGTAGAGGGTATATGTAGTGGTGTAGTAGAGGGTATATGTAGTGGTGTAGTGGAGGGTATATGTAGTGGTGTAGTGGAGGGTATATGTAGTGGTGTAGTAGAGGGTATATGTAGTGGTGTAGTAGAGGGTATATGTAGTGGTGTAGTGGAGGGTATATGTAGTGGTGTAGTGGAGGGTATATGTAGTGGTGTAGTAGAGGGTATATGTAGTGGTGTAGTGGAGGGTATATGCAGCTATACTCAGTGGTGTAGTGGAGGGTATATGCAGCTATACTCAGTGGTATAGTGGAGGGTATATGTAGTGGTGTAGTAGAGGGTATATGTAGTGGTGTAGTAGAGGGTATATGTAGTGGTGTAGTGGAGGGTATATGTAGTGGTGTAGTAGAGGGTATATGTAGTGGTGTAGTGGAGGGTATATGTAGTGGTGTAGTAGAGGGTATATGTAGTGGTGTAGTGGAGGGTATATGTAGTAGTATAGTGGAGGGTATATGTAGTGGTGTAGTAGAGGGTATATGTAGTGGTGTAGTGGAGGGTATATGTAGTGGTGTAGTGGAGGGTATATGTAGTGGTGTAGTGGAGGGTATATGCAGCTATACTCAGTGGTGTAGTGGAGGGTATATGCAGCTATACTCAGTGGTGTAGTGGAGGGAATATGCAGCTAGACTCAGTGGTATAGTGGAGGGAATATGCAGCTATACTCAGTGGTATAGTGGAGGGTATATGCAGCTATACTCAGTGGTGTAGTGGAGGGAATATGCAGCTATACTCAGTGGTGTAGTGGAGGGTATATGCAGCTATACTCAGTGGTATAGTGGAGGAAATATGCAGCTATACTCAGTGGTGTAGTGGAGGAAATATGCAGCTATACTCAGTGGTGTAGTGGAGGAAATATGCAGCTATACTCAGTGGTGTAGTGGAGGGAATATGCAGCTATACTCAGTGGTGTAGTGGAGGAAAGATGCAGCTATACTCAGTGGTGTAGTGGAGGGTATATGCAGCTATACTCAGTGGTATAGTGGAGGGTATATGCAGCTATACTCAGTGGTGTAGTGGAGGGTATATGCAGTGGTGCAGTGGAGGATATATGCAGCTAGACTCAGTGGTGTAGTGGAGGGAATATGTAGTGGTGCAGTGGAGGATATATGCAGCTAGACTCAGTGGTATAGTGGAGGGTATATGTAGTGGTATAGTGGAGGGTATATGCAGCTATACTCAGTGGTATAGTGGAGGGTATATGCAGCTATACTCAGTGGTATAGTGGAGGGTATATGCAGCTATACTCAGTGGTATAGTGGAGGATATATGCAGCTATACTCAGTGGTGTAGTGGAGGGTATATGTAGTGGAGGGTATATGCAGCTAGACTCAGTGGTGTAGTGGAGGGTATATGCAGCTAGACTCAGTGGTATAGTGGAGGGTATATGCAGCTATACTCAGTGGTATAGTGGAGGGTATATGTAGTGGTATAGTGGAGGGTATATGCAGCTATACTCAGTGGTATAGTGGAGGGTATATGTAGTGGTGTAGTGGAGGAAATATGCAGCTATACTCAGTGGTGTAGTGGAGGGTATATGCAGCTATACTCAGTGGTGTAGTGGAGGGTATATGCAGCTATACTCAGTGGTATAGTGGAGGGTATATGCAGCTATACTCAGTGGTATAGTGGAGGGTATATGCAGCTATACTCAGTGGTGTAGTGGAGGGAATATGCAGCTATACTCAGTGGTGTAGTGGAGGGTATATGTAGTGGTGCAGTGGAGGGTATATGCAGCTATACTCAGTGGTGTAGTGGAGGGAATATGCAGTGGTGTAGTGGAGGGTATATGCAGCTATACTCAGTGGTATAGTGGAGGGTATATGCAGCTATACTCAGTGGTATAGTGGAGGGTATATGCAGCTATACTCAGTGGTGTAGTGGAGGGTATATGTAGTGGTGTAGTGGAGGATATATGCAGCTATACTCAGTGGTATAGTGGAGGGAATATGCAGCTATACTCAGTGGTGTAGTGGAGGGTATATGCAGCTATACTCAGTGGTATAGTGGAGGGTATATGCAGCTATACTCAGTGGTATAGTGGAGGAAATATGCAGTGGTGTAGTGGAGGGTATATGCAGTGGTGCAGGGGTATAGTGGAGGGAATATGCAGCTATACTCAGTGGTGCAGTGGAGGGAATATGTAGTGGTGTAGTGGAGGGTATATGCAGTGGTGCAGGGGTATAGTGGAGGGAATATGCAGCTATACTCAGTGGTGTAGTGGAGGGAATATGTAGTGGTGTAGTGGAGGGAATATGCAGCTATAGTCAGTGGTATAGTGGAGGGAATATGTAGTGGTGTAGTAGAGGGTATATGTAGTGGTGTAGTGGAGGGTATATGTAGTGGTGTAGTAGAGGGTATATGTAGTGGTGTAGTGGAGGGAATATGCAGCTATACTCAGTGGTATAGTGGAGGGAATATGTAGTGGTGTAGTAGAGGGTATATGTAGTGGTGTAGTGGAGGGAATATGTAGTGGTGTAGTAGAGGGTATATGTAGTGGTGTAGTGGAGGGTATATGTAGTGGTGTAGTAGAGGGTATATGTAGTGGTGTAGTAGAGGGTATATGTAGTGGTGTAGTGGAGGGAATATGTAGTGGTGTAGTAGAGGGTATATGTAGTGGTGTAGTGGAGGGAATATGTAGTGGTGTAGTAGAGGGTATATGTAGTGGTGTAGTAGAGGGTATATGTAGTGGTGTAGTAGAGGGTATATGTAGTGGTGTAGTAGAGGGTATATGTAGTGGTGTAGTGGAGGGAATATGCAGCTATACTCAGTGGTGTAGTGGAGGGAATATGTAGTGGTGTAGTGGAGGGAATATGTAGTGGTGCAGTGGAGGGTATATGCAGCTATACTCAGTGAATGTATGTGTCAAATACCTGACTGTGCCCAGCATCACGTGGTACGGCTCATTATATTGTTGTGTACTGAGGAACATGTAACTTGGTTACAGAAGAAAATCACTTTCAATGACCTTATGTTGGGGGCTTTCATCAAGGTTAGTGTTTCTATAGGTTGGGGGCTTACATCAAGGTGTTTCTATAGGTTGGGGGCTTTCATCAAGGTTAGTGTTTCTATAGGTTGGGGGGCTTTCATCAAGGTTAGTGTTTCTATAGGTTGGGGGCTTTCATCAAGGTTAGTGTTTCTATAGGTTGGGGGCTTTCATCAAGGTTAGTGTTTCTATAGGTTGGGGGCTTTCATCAAGGTTAGTGTTTCTATAGGTTGGGGGCTTTCATCAAGGTTAGTGTTTCTATAGGTTGGGGGCTTTCATCAAGGTGTTTCTATAGGTTGGGGGCTTTCATCAAGGTTAGTGTTTCTATAGGTTGGGGGCTTTCATCAAGGTGTTTCTATAGGTTGGGGGCTTTCATCAAGGTTAGTGTTTCTATAGGTTGGGGGCTTTCATCAAGGTTAGTGTTTCTATAGGTTGGGGGGCTTTCATCAAGGTTAGTGTTTCTATAGGTTGGGGGCTTTCATCAAGGTTAGTGTTTCTATAGGTTGGGGGCTTTCATCAAGGTTAGTGTTTCTATAGGTTGGGGGCTTTCATCAAGGTGTTTCTATAGGTTGGGGGCTTTCATCAAGGTTAGTGTTTCTATAGGTTGGGGGGCTTTCATCAAGGTTAGTGTTTCTATAGGTTGGGGGCTTTCATCAAGGTTAGTGTTTCTATAGGTTGGGGGGCTTTCATCAAGGTTAGTGTTTCTATAGGTTGGGGGCTTTCATCAAGGTTAGTGTTTCTATAGGTTGGGGGGCTTTCATCAAGGTTAGTGTTTCTATAGGTTGGGGGCTTTCATCAAGGTTAGTGTTTCTATAGGTTGGGGGCTTTCATCAAGGTTAGTGTTTCTATAGGTTGGGGGCTTTCATCAAGGTGTTTCTATAGGTTGGGGGCTTTCATCAAGGTTAGTGTTTCTATAGGTTGGGGGGCTTTCATCAAGGTTAGTGTTTCTATAGGTTGGGGGCTTTCATCAAGGTTAGTGTTTCTATAGGTTGGGGGGCTTTCATCAAGGTTAGTGTTTCTATAGGTTGGGGGGCTTTCATCAAGGTTAGTGTTTCTATAGGTTGGGGGGCTTTCATCAAGGTTAGTGTTTCTATAGGTTGGGGGGCTTTCGTCAAGGTTAGTGTTTCTGTAGGTTGGGGGCTTTCATCAAGGTGTTTCTATAGGTTGGGGGCTTTCATCAAGGTGTTTCTATAGGTTGGGGGCTTTCATCAAGGTTAGTGTTTCTATAGGTTGGGGGCTTTCATCAAGGTGTTTCTATAGGTTGGGGGCTTTCATCAAGGTTAGTGTTTCTATAGGTTGGGGGCTTTCATCAAGGTGTTTCTATAGGTTGGGGGCTTTCATCAAGGTTAGTGTTTCTATAGGTTGGGGGCTTTCATCAAGGTGTTTCTATAGGTTGGGGGCTTTCATCAAGGTTAGTGTTTCTATAGGTTGGGGGGCTTTCATCAAGGTTAGTGTTTCTATAGGTTGGGGGCTTTCATCAAGGTTAGTGTTTCTATAGGTTGGGGGGCTTTCATCAAGGTTAGTGTTTCTATAGGTTGGGGGGCTTTCATCAAGGTTAGTGTTTCTATAGGTTGGGGGCTTTCATCAAGGTGTTTCTATAGGTTGGGGGGCTTTCGTCAAGGTTAGTGTTTCTATAAGTTGGGGGCGTTCATCAAGGTTAGTGTTTCTATAGGTTGGGGGCTTTCATCAAGGTTAGTGTTTCTATAGGTTGGGGGCTTTCATCAAGGTGTTTCTATAGGTTGGGGGGCTTTCGTCAAGGTTAGTGTTTCTATAAGTTGGGGGCGTTCATCAAGGTTAGTGTTTCTATAGGTTGGGGGGCTTTCATCAAGGTTAGTGTTTCTGTAGGTTGGGGGCTTTCATCAAGGTTAGTGTTTCTATAGGTTGGGGGCGTTCATCAAGGTTAGTGTTTCTATAGGTTGGGGGGCTTTCATCAAGGTTAGTGTTTCTATAGGTTGGGGGCTTTCATCAAGGTGTTTCTGTAGGTTGGGGGCTTTCATCAAGGTGTTTCTTAGTGTAGCGTCGTCTCCAGGTCATTGAACACAGCACATATCAGCCTGGGATATCAACCATTCAGAGTTGGTCATAGTGGCAGTGACCATAGAATTATATGGGAGTGACCTCACTGAGTAAAGTATTTGTCATCAGGATATGTCCATTGTTAGTGTAACAGTATAGACTTTACGTCCGTCCCCTCGCCCCGACCTGGGCGCGAACCAGGGGAGCTCTGCACACATCAACAGTCACCCTCGAAGCATCGTTACCCATCGCTCCACAAAAGGCCCTTGCAGAACCACTACTTCCAAGGTCTCAGAGCGAGTAACGTCACCAATTGAAACGCCACTAGCGCGCACCACCGCTAACTAGCTAGCCATTTCACATTGGCTACATTAGCAAAAACATCCCCCCTGGTCGTCACTAGTTAACACAGCCACAGTCAGAATTATGGCTAAACTCCGCCCGTTTCTACAGTTTCTCTTCATAAAAATTGATTTTAAACCTAACCCTAACATTAAACCTAACCTTAACCACACTGATAACACTATGACTAACCCTAACCTTAAATTAAGACCAAACACACATTTTAGTTTTCATGAATTTTTACGATATAGCCAATGTTGACTTTGTGGCTGTGTTATCTAGTGGAAGCCATTCCCCCTGGTCTTGAGTGAGAAAAAACAACAGGTCCTACCTTCCAGCTAGCTAATTAGCAAAGGACATAGCTAGCTAGCTAATTAGCAAAGGACATAGCTAGCTAGCTAATTAGCAAAGGACATGGTTAGCTAGCTAATTAGCAAAGGATATAATTAGCTAGCTAATTAGCAAAGGACATAGCTAGCTAGCTAATTAGCAAAGGACATAGCTAGCTAGCTAATTAGCAAAGGACATAGCTAGCTAGCTAATTAGCAAAGGATATAGCTAGCTAGCTAATGGCTTCCCCAAGAAGAAGAAAGACAACCCAATAAAATCTGTGGTCGATGTGTGTCGCGCATCTTTATTGCCAAGACGTCGGGCTGATAAGACAGCTAAGACATTGGACCGATAAGACAGCCAAGACGTCGGCCGATAAGACAGCCAAGACATAGCCGATAAGACAGCCAAGACGTCGCCGATAAGACAGCCAAGACGTCGGCCGATAAGACAGCCAAGACGTTGGACCGATAAGACAGCCAAGACGTCGGCCGATAAGACAGCCAAGACGTTGGACCGATAAGACAGCCAAGACGTCGGCCGATAAGACAGCCAAGACGTTGGACCGATAAGACAGCCAAGACGTTGGACCGATAAGACAGCCAAGACGTCGGCCAATAAGACAGCCAAGACGTTGGACCGATAAGACAGCCAAGACGTTGGCCAATAAGACGGAGCTACACAAGACAAGGGAAGGTGTTGTGGGTGATGATTGGTTGGTAGATTAAGCCAATGAGTAATGATTCTCCCAGAACTCTGTATTGACTAACGAAGGCCAAGTTCAATGCGTTGGTCCACCAGACCTTCCGCACATTTGGGAACGATATTGGTAGTTGCTGTTCGAGATCCTTGGGACCCCATTGAAGTTGAAATGTAAAATGGTTAAGGTTAGGATTAAGGACCTTTCAAGGTTCCCGGATAGCACTACCCAAACGTTTGAAGCACGCTCTGGCCCCCTCCATGATGTTGCACCAATGAAGTGATGTGATTTTGATCATGTGCTTTCTCTGCAAGGGCTTAGTAACAATAGTTTTGATTTTCTCTTGTCAGGATTAAGCTGTCCCAATTTAAATGATGTCCCACTCTATTTGAATTCACCCTTTGGGTAGCCTCTGAAATCAAACTCGCAACTCTGGCAATGCAAGCGCCATGCCATGCCATGCTCTATCAAACTAAGCCATATAGGACTACTAGTTGTTCACACAGTGTCATTCCTTCGTTGGATAATTTTAGCCAAAATTAGAGTATACCCACTTCTCCACGCACCCCTACAGCACTGACTATGCTCCATAAATCATTGACACCGTTTCCACTTCTGCTGCATACATCACATCACCTATAGCAACATGGGTGCACGGTATGCTCCCTCCTCCTTCTCATCTGGTCGACTCCTCGACGCATTACTACACGTAGCCAAGCACACATCCACTGCGGGCAAATGGCTATATTGATCAGTATATTAACTGCGCTATTTATATTGGGGGGAAGGGGGAGGGGACGCTAGAATGCACAACAAGAACACAGGATGATGGCAAATAAATCAATCTATATAGCGAACACAGGATGATGGCAAATAAATCAATCTATATAGACTTACCCCGGAGCACACTGGTTTTATCCATGTACATAGCGCAGCAAAACACAAATCCAGTCATTAAAAAAACCCGAACGGGAGACAGAATCTCCCAATCGCAACGGAATAAGAACCTAGGCGATGGGACCGAGCCACAGTTAAGGCTGTATTCCTATTTCTAAAGCAATCCCCGGGTGTTCTGTCTGCCACCGAAGAACAGACAGCGAGACTACATAAAAATAAAAAATAAATATATATATAGGTTAAAATATGTAGGTTAAATGGCTGTGAACGGGGAAAGGCAGTCGGGATGGCCCTCCCTGGTCGTCAGAGCACCGGACGCAATGACAGCATCGGTTCAGCAGCAGCGGCGGCAGCATCCTCTGCTCACTGGGTCAAGCGCAGGGCTGATATTATCAGCATCCAAGCAGCAAATGATTTTTCCTCTGGCAGCACAACGATATCCTTTAAACGATAGTCTTACAAATCTGGTGCATGATACACGATTAATAATCCATCAATCAATGTAGACATTTGTATCCGTCAACGGATTTTAAAATAAATAAATATTGTGTTGCTTTGCGGCCCACCACCCCTCTCTGTCCTCTCCGCTGCTGTCCTAGTAACACAGCGCCAGAGTGCAGCATCATATTGCCATTGGAATCACATGCATTATGACCCCAGCCAGCCGAGCCTCCCTCCCCCTTCTCCCTCTCCTCTCTCACACTCCTCCCGTCTCCACATCCATCTACCTCACTCCGACATCCTCTCTCTCTCTCTCTCTCTCGTTTTTCAGTTTCCTTGACAACAAATTAGAGGTAGAGTATATTTGTTTGGTTCTATATCAGAAAGGAAGGCACAGTGATGCCGAAACGTTGATAAATACACATTTAAATTGCTGGGAGATTATCTTTCTTTATTTTGATATTCTATATCAGAACCCAACACTTGTAGACAGACATGCTACCGCATTGTCCAATGAAATATGGATCACGGCAGCTAGCTGGATATCAGCCGTGCTACAATGGATACATGATAATAGCTATAGTGCCTCGTTAATTTGCTGTGGCGTCATTGTCTTTATTGATGGCACAGCCTCTTCTTATTTATTTGTTCAGATCCAGATGGGTTGTTTGGTTCAGACAGGATTAAGGACTTGGGTTGAAACACACAAACACACAACACACATGCACACACACACACACACACACACTAACACACACACACACACTAACACACAAACACACAACACACATACAAACACACACACACACTCACTAACACACACTCACTAACATACTAAAACACACTCACTAACATACTAACACATACACACAACACTAATACACTATGAGAGAGAGAGGGGGGGAGAGAGAGAGAGAGAGAGGGAGAGAGGGAGAGAGAGAGAGAGAGAGAGAGAGAGAGAGAGAGACGCATGTGTGGGTCATAGATAGTGGGATTTATAAACCTCCACCTCCACCTCCACCCCTCCCTCTCCCTCTCCTTGGCCCGTGTCAGGTCACCCTGCTGGGGGTGCTGAATGAGCAGCTCAGCCCTCCAGCCCTGGCTCTCTCTGACGCCACTAAATGGAGAGATTTACCCTCTTGATTTCCCCAGAGAGAGTGCCATCTGCCCACTGTCACCACGCCACTACACACACACACACACACACACACACACACACACACACACACTAAGCATGACAATGGAACATGTGACACCCTGCTACATGTTAAATGAGAGAAACACATGACACGTGGTCTATTGTACTGTATACACATGCAGAAACTCACTACCTCCACCATCACCTTATCACCATCATCACCACCATCACCCCATCACCACCATCACCTTATCACCACCATCACCACCATCACCTTATCACCACCATCACCTTATCACCACCATCACCTTATCACCACCATCACCTTATCACCACCATCACCGTATCACCACCATCACCCCATCACTACCATCACCTTATCACCACCATCACCTTATCACCACCATCACCACCCTCACCTTATCACCACCATCACCACCCTCACCTTATCACCCCCATCACTTTATCACCACCATCACCACCCTCACCCCATCAACAACCTCACCTTATCACCACCATCACCACCAACACCTTATCATCACCATCACCTTATCACCACCATCACCTTATCACCACCATCACCACCATCACCCCATCAACACCATCACCACCCTCACCCCATCACCACCATCACCTTATCACCACCATCACCTTATCACCACCATCACCTTATCACCACCATCACCACCATCACCTTATCACCACCATCACCACCATAACCCCATCACCCCATCACCTTATCACCACCATCACCTTATCACCACCATCACCTTATCACCACCATCACCTTATCACCACCATCACCTTATCACCACCCCATCACCACCCTTACCCCATCACCACCATCACCTTATCACCACCATCATCACCATCACCTTATCACCACCATCACCACAATAACCCCATCACCCCATCACCTTATCACCACCATCACCTTATCACCACCATCACCACCATCACCTTATCACCACCATCACCTTATCACCACCATCACCTTATCACCACCATCACCACCATCACCTTATCACCACCACCACCCCATCACCACCCTTACCCCATCACCACCATCACCTTATCACCACCATCATCACCATCACCTTATCACCACCATCACCACAATAACCCCATCCCCCCATCACCTTATCACCACCATCACCTTATCACCACCATCACCTTACCATCACAATAACCCCATCACCCCCATCACCTTATCACCACCAACACCTTATCACTACCATCACCTTACCACCACAATCACCCCATCACCCCCATCACCCCATCACCACCCTCACCCCATCACCACCATCACCTTATCACCACCATCACCTTATCACCACATCCCCACCATCACCTTATCACCACCATCACCCCATCACCACCATCACCTTATCACCACCATCTCCACCCTCACCCCATCACCACCCTCACCCTATCACCACCATCACCTTATCACCACCATCACCTTATCACCACATCACCACCATCACCTTATCACCACCATCACCCCATCACCACCATCACCTTATCACCACCATCTCCACCCTCACCCCATCACCACCATGACCTTATCACCACCATCACCACCATCACCTTATCACCACCATCACCATATCACCCCCATCACCACCATCACCTTATCACCACCCTCACCCCATCACCACCCTCACCCCATCACCTTATCACCACCATCACCACCATGACCTTATCACCACCATCTCCACCCTCACCCCATCACCACCCTCACCCTATCACCACCATCACCTTATCACCACCATCACCTTATCACCACATCACCACCATCACCTTATCACCACCATCACCCCATCACCACCATCACCTTATCACCACCATCTCCACCCTCACCCCATCACCACCATGACCTTATCACCACCATCACCACCATCACCTTATCACCACCATCACCATATCACCCCCATCACCACCATCACCTTATCACCACCCTCACCCCATCACCTTATCACCACCATCACCACCATGACCTTATCACCACCATCACCCCATCACCACCATCACCTTATCGCCACCATCACACCATCACCACCATCACCCCAATCACCCACACAAACATAATCCCCCCCACCACACATACACCATCACCCCATCACACAAACATACTCCCCCCCACCACACATACACCATAACCCCCCACCACACATACACATCACCCCCCACCACACAAACATACTCCCCCCCTACACACATACACCATCACCCCCCACCACACAAACACACTCCACCCCACCACACATACACCATCACCCCCTACCACACAAACATACTCCCCCCCACCACACATACACAATCACACCCCACCACACAAACACACTCCCCCACCCCACGACACATCACCATCACCCCCTACCACACATACACCACATTCTCCTCAAACTGGTGAGTACTAGCCATTTCCTTCCTCTGTCCTGAAGCATGAAACTTACCCTGGTCCTATAACCCTGGTACTAAAACCCTGGTCCTATAATCCTGGTCCTCCTAACACTAACCCTGGTCTTCCTAACACTAACCCTGGTCCTATAACCCTGGTCCTCAAAACACTAACCCTGGTCCTATAACCCTGGTCCTCAAAACACTAAACCTGGTCCTATAACCCTGGTCCTCAAAACACTAACCCTGGTCCTATAACCCTGGGCCTCCTAACACTAACCCTGGTCCTATAACCCTGGTCCTCAAAACACTAACCCTGGTCCTATAACCCTGGTCCTCAAAACACTAACCCTGGAACTATAACCCTGGTCCTCCTAACACTAACCCTGGTCCTCCTAACACTAACCCTGGTCCTATAACCTTGGTCCTATAACCCTGGTCCTCCTAACACTAACCCTGGCCCTATAACCCTGGCCCTATAACCCTGGCCCTCCTAACACTAACCCTGGTCCTATAACCCTGGTCATATAACCCTGGTCCTCCAAACACTACCCTGGTCCTCCTAACACTAACCCTGGCCCTATAACCCTGGTCCTCCTAACACTAACCCTTGTCTTCCTAACACTAACCCTGGTCCTATAACCCTGGTCCTCAAAACACTAACCCTGGTCCTATAACCCTGGTCCTATAACCCTGGGCCTCCTAACACTAACCCTGGTCCTATAACCCTGGTCCTCAAAACACTAACCCTGGTCCTATAACCCTGGTCCTCAAAACACTAAACCTGGTCCTATAACCCTGGTCCTCAAAACACTAACCCTGGTCCTATAACCCTGGTCCTATAACCCTGGTCCTCCTAACACTAACCCTGGTCCTCCTAACACTAACCCTGGTCCTATAACCTTGGTCCTATAACCCTGGTCCTCCTAACACTAACCCTGGCCCTATAACCCTGGCCCTATAACCCTGGCCCTCCTAACACTAACCCTGGTCCTATAACCCTGGTCATATAACCCTGGTCCTCCAAACACTAACCCTGGTCCTCCTTACACTAACCCTGGTCCTAAAACCCTGGCCCTATAACCCTGGTCCTCCTAACACTACCCTGGTCCTCCTAACACTAACCCTGGTCCTATAACCCTGGTCCTATAACCCTGTTCCTATAACCCTGGTCCTCCTAACACTAACCCTGGTCCTCCTAACACTAACCCTGGTCTTCCTAACACTAACCCTGGTCCTATAACCCTGGTCCTCAAAACACTACCCTGGTCCTATAACCCTGGTCCTATAACCCTGGGCCTCTTAACACTAACCCTGGTCCTATAACCCTGGTCCTCGAAATACTAACTCTGGTCCTATAACCCTGGTCCTCAAAACACTAACCCTGGTCCTATAACCCTGGTTCTCCTAACACTAACCCTGGTCCTATAACCTTGGTCCTATAACCCTGGTCCTCCTAACACTAACCCTGGCCCTATAACCCTGGCACTCCTAACACTAACCCTGGTCCTATAACCCTGGTCATATAACCCTGGTCCTCCAAACACAAACCCTGGTCCTCCTAACACAAACCCTGGTCCTATAACCCTGGTCCTCAAAACACTAACCCTGGTCCTATAACCCGAGTCCTATAACCCTGGGCCTCCTAACACTAACCATGGTCCTATAACCCTGGTCCTCAAAGCACTAACTCTGGTCCTATAACCCTGGTCCTCAAAACACTAACCCTGGTCCTATAACCCTGGTCCTCAAAACACTAACCCTGGTCCTATAACCCTGGTCATATAACCCTGGTCCTCCAAACACTAACCCTGGTCCTCCTAACACAAACCCTGGTCCTATAACCCTGGTCCTCAAAACACTAACCCTGGTCCTATAACCCGAGTCCTATAACCCTGGGCCTCCTAACACTAACCATGGTCCTATAACCCTGGTCCTCAAAGCACTAACTCTGGTCCTATAACCCTGGTCCTCAAAACACTAACCCTGGTCCTATAACCCTGGTCCTCAAAACACTAACCCTGGTCCTATAACCCTGGTCCTCGAAATACTAACTCTGGTCCTATAACCCTGGTCCTCTAAACACTAACCCTGGTCGTATAACCCTGGTCCTCAAAACACTAACCCTGGTCCTATAACCCTGGTCCTATAACCCTGGTCCTCAAAACACTAATCCTGGTCGTATAACCCTGGTCCTCAAAACACTAACCCTGGTCCTATAACCCTGGGCCTCCTAACACTAACCCTGGTCCTATAACCCTGGTCCTCAAAACACTAACCCTGGTCCTCTAACCCTGGTCCTCAAAATACTAAACCTGGTCCTATAACCCTGGTCCTCAAAACACTAACCCTGGTCCTATAACCCTGGAACTGTAACCCTGGTCCTCCTAACACTAACCCTGGCCCTATAACCCTGGACCTATAACCCTGGCCCTCCTAACACTAACCCTGGTCCTCCTAACACTAACCCTGGTCCTCCTAATACTAACCCTGGTCTTCCTAACACTAACCCTGGTCCTAACACTAACCCTGGTCCTCCTAACACTAACCCTGGCCCTATAACCCTGGACCTATAACCCTGTTCCTATAACCCTGGTCCTCCAAACACTAACCCTGGTCCTCCTAACACTAACCCTGGTCTTCCTAACACTAACCCTGGTCCTATAACCCTTATCCTCAAAACACTACCCTGGTCCTCGAAATACTAACTCTGGTCCTATAACCCTGGTCCTCAAAACACTAACCCTGGTCCTATAACCCTGGTCCTCCAAACACTAACCCTGGTCCTCCTAACACTAATCCTGGTCCTAAAACCCTGGCCCTATAACCCTGGTCCTCCTAACACTACCCTGGTCCTCCTAACACTAACCCTGGCCCTATAACCCTGGTCCTATAACCCTGTTCCTATAACCCTGGTCCTCCTAACACTAACCCTGGTCCTCCTAACACTAACCCTGGTCTTCCTAACACTAACCCTGGTCCTATAACCCTGGTCCTCAAAACACTAACCCTGGTCCTATAACCCTGGTCC
This sequence comes from Oncorhynchus mykiss, assembly GCF_013265735.2. NCBI lineage: Eukaryota > Metazoa > Chordata > Actinopteri > Salmoniformes > Salmonidae > Oncorhynchus > Oncorhynchus mykiss. The sequence continues at coordinate 75,212,467 of NC_048580.1, read as the reverse complement.
TATAACCCTGGGCCTCTTAACACTAACACTGGTCCTATAACCCTGGTCCTCGAAATACTAACTCTGGTCCTATAACCCTTGTCTTCCTAACACTAACCCTGGTCCTATAACCCTGGTCCTCAAAACACTAACCCTGGTCCTATAACCCTGGTCCTATAACCCTGGGCCTCCTAACACTAACCATGGTCCTATAACCCTGGTCCTCAAAACACTAACCCTGGTCCTATAACCCTGGTCCTCAAAACACTAAACCTGGTCCTATAACCCTGGTCCTCAAAACACTAACCCTGGTCCTATAACCCTGGTCCTATAACCCTGGAACTATAACCCTGGTCCTCCTAACACTAACCCTGGTCATCCTAACACTAACCCTGGTCCTATAACCTTGGTCCTATAACCCTGGTCCTCCTTAACACTAACCCTGGCCCTATAACCCTGGCCCTATAACCCTGGCCCTCCTAACACTAACCCTGGTCCTATAACCCTGGTCATATAACCCTGGTCCTCCAAACACTAACCCTGGTCCTCCTTACACTAACCCTGGTCCTATAACCCTGGCCCTATAACCCTGGCCCTCCTAACACTAACCCTGGTCCTATAACCCTGGTCCTATAACCCTGTTCCTATAACCCTGGTCCTCCTAACACTAACCCTGGTCCTCCTAACACTAACCCTGGTCTTCCTAACACTAACCCTGGTCCTATAACCCTGGTCCTAAAAACACTACCCTGGTCCTATAACCCTGGTCCTATAACCCTGGGCCTCTTAACACTAACCCTGGTCCTATAACCCTGGTCCTCGAAATACTAACTCTGGTCCTATAACCCTGGTCCTCAAAACACTAACCCTGGTCCTATAACCCTGGTTCTCCTAACACTAACCCTGGTCCTATAACCTTGGTCCTATAACCCTGGTCCTCCTAACACTAACCCTGGCCCTATAACCCTGGCACTCCTAACACTAACCCTGGTCCTATAACCCTGGTCATATAACCCTGGTCCTCCAAACACTAACCCTGGTCCTCCTAACACAAACCCTGGTCCTATAACCCTGGTCCTCAAAACACTAACCCTGGTCCTATAACCCTGGTCCTATAACCCTGGGCCTCCTAACACTAACCATGGTCCTATAACCCTGGTCCTCGAAGCACTAACTCTGGTCCTATAACCCTGGTCCTCAAAACACTAACCCTGGAACTATAACCCTGGTCCTCCTAACACTAACCCTGGTCCTCCTAACACTAACCCTGGTCCTATAACCTTGGTCCTATAACCCTGGTCCTCCTAACACTAACCCTGGCCCTATAACCCTGGCCCTATAACCCTGGCCCTCCTAACACTAACCCTGGTCCTATAACCCTGGTCATATAACCCTGGTCCTCCAAACACTACCCTGGTCCTCCTAACACTAACCCTGGCCCTATAACCCTGGTCCTCCTAACACTAACCCTTGTCTTCCTAACACTAACCCTGGTCCTATAACCCTGGTCCTCAAAACACTAACCCTGGTCCTATAACCCTGGTCCTATAACCCTGGGCCTCCTAACACTAACCCTGGTCCTATAACCCTGGTCCTCAAAACACTAACCCTGGTCCTATAACCCTGGTCCTCAAAACACTAAACCTGGTCCTATAACCCTGGTCCTCAAAACACTAACCCTGGTCCTATAACCCTGGTCCTATAACCCTGGTCCTCCTAACACTAACCCTGGTCCTCCTAACACTAACCCTGGTCCTATAACCTTGGTCCTATAACCCTGGTCCTCCTAACACTAACCCTGGCCCTATAACCCTGGCCCTATAACCCTTGCCCTCCTAACACTAACCCTGGTCCTATAACCCTGGTCATATAACCCTGGTCCTCCAAACACTAACCCTGGTCCTCCTTACACTAACCCTGGTCCTAAAACCCTGGCCCTATAACCCTGGTCCTCCTAACACTACCCTGGTCCTCCTAACACTAACCCTGGTCCTATAACCCTGGTCCTATAACCCTGTTCCTATAACCCTGGTCCTCCTAACACTAACCCTGGTCCTCCTAACACTAACCCTGGTCTTCCTAACACTAACCCTGGTCCTATAACCCTGGTCCTCAAAACACTACCCTGGTCCTATAACCCTGGTCCTATAACCCTGGGCCTCTTAACACTAACCCTGGTCCTATAACCCTGGTCCTCGAAATACTAACTCTGGTCCTATAACCCTGGTCCTCAAAACACTAACCCTGGTCCTATAACCCTGGTTCTCCTAACACTAACCCTGGTCATATAACCTTGGTCCTATAACCCTGGTCCTCCTAACACTAACCCTGGCCCTATAACCCTGGCACTCCTAACACTAACCCTGGTCCTATAACCCTGGTCATATAACCCTGGTCCTCCAAACACAAACCCTGGTCCTCCTAACACAAACCCTGGTCCTATAACCCTGGTCCTCAAAACACTAACCCTGGTCCTATAACCCGAGTCCTATAACCCTGGGCCTCCTAACACTAACCATGGTCCTATAACCCTGGTCCTCAAAGCACTAACTCTGGTCCTATAACCCTGGTCCTCAAAACACTAACCCTGGTCCTATAACCCTGGTCCTCAAAACACTAACCCTGGTCATATAATCCTGGTCCTCCAAACACTAACCCTGGTCCTCCTAACACAAACCCTGGTCCTATAACCCTGGTCCTCAAAACACTAACCCTGGTCCTATAACCCGAGTCCTATAACCCTGGGCCTCCTAACACTAACCATGGTCCTATAACCCTGGTCCTCAAAGCACTAACTCTGGTCCTATAACCCTGGTCCTCAAAACACTAACCCTGGTCCTATAACCCTGGTCCTCAAAACACTAACCCTGGTCCTATAACCCTGGTCCTATAACCCTGGGCCTCTTAACACTAACCCTGGTCCTATAACCCTGGTCCTCGAAATACTAACTCTGGTCCTATAACCCTGGTCCTCTAAACACTAACCCTGGTCGTATAACCCTGGTCCTCAAAACACTAACCCTGGTCCTATAACCCTGGTCCTATAACCCTGGTCCTCAAAACACTAATCCTGGTCGTATAACCCTGGTCCTCAAAACACTAACCCTGGTCCTATAACCCTGGGCCTCCTAACACTAACCCTGGTCCTATAACCCTGGTCCTCAAAACACTAACCCTGGTCCTCTAACCCTGGTCCTCAAAATACTAAACCTGGTCCTATAACCCTGGTCCTCAAAACACTAACCCTGGTCCTATAACCCTGGAACTGTAACCCTGGTCCTCCTAACACTAACCCTGGCCCTATAACCCTGGACCTATAACCCTGGCCCTCCTAACACTAACCCTGGTCCTCCTAACACTAACCCTGGTCCTCCTAATACTAACCCTGGTCTTCCTAACACTAACCCTGGTCCTAACACTAACCCTGGTCCTCCTAACACTAACCCTGGCCCTATAACCCTGGACCTATAACCCTGTTCCTATAACCCTGGTCCTCCAAACACTAACCCTGGTCCTCCTAACACTAACCCTGGTCTTCCTAACACTAACCCTGGTCCTATAACCCTTATCCTCAAAACACTACCCTGGTCCTCGAAATACTAACTCTGGTCCTATAACCCTGGTCCTCAAAACACTAACCCTGGTCCTATAACCCTGGTCCTCCAAACACTAACCCTGGTCCTCCTAACACTAATCCTGGTCCTAAAACCCTGGCCCTATAACCCTGGTCCTCCTAACACTACCCTGGTCCTCCTAACACTAACCCTGGCCCTATAACCCTGGTCCTATAACCCTGTTCCTATAACCCTGGTCCTCCTAACACTAACCCTGGTCCTCCTAACACTAACCCTGGTCTTCCTAACACTAACCCTGGTCCTATAACCCTGGTCCTCAAAACACTAACCCTGGTCCTATAACCCTGGTCCTATAACCCTGGGCCTCTTAACACTAACACTGGTCCTATAACCCTGGTCCTCGAAATACTAACTCTGGTCCTATAACCCTTGTCTTCCTAACACTAACCCTGGTCCTATAACCCTGGTCCTCAAAACACTAACCCTGGTCCTATAACCCTGGTCCTATAACCCTGGGCCTCCTAACACTAACCCTGGTCCTATAACCCTGGTCCTCAAAACACTAACCCTGGTCCTATAACCCTGGTCCTCAAAACACTAAACCTGGTCCTATAACCCTGGTCCTCAAAACACTAACCCTGGTCCTATAACCCTGGTCCTATAACCCTGGAACTATAACCCTGGTCCTCCTAACACTAACCCTGGTCATCCTAACACTAACCCTGGTCCTATAACCTTGGTCCTATAACCCTGGTCCTCCTTAACACTAACCCTGGCCCTATAACCCTGGCCCTATAACCCTGGCCCTCCTAACACTAACCCTGGTCCTATAACCCTGGTCATATAACCCTGGTTCTCCAAACACTAACCCTGGTCCTCCTTACACTAACCCTGGTCCTAAAACCCTGGCCCTATAACCCTGGTCCTCCTAACACTACCCTGGTCCTCCTAACACTAACCCTGGTCCTATAACCCTGGTCCTATAACCCTGTTCCTATAACCCTGGTCCTCCTAACACTAACCCTGGTCCTCCTAACACTAACCCTGGTCTTCCTAACACTAACCCTGGTCCTATAACCCTGGTCCTAAAAACACTACCCTGGTCCTATAACCCTGGTCCTATAACCCTGGGCCTCTTAACACTAACCCTGGTCCTATAACCCTGGTCCTCGAAATACTAACTCTGGTCCTATAACCCTGGTCCTCAAAACACTAACCCTGGTCCTATAACCCTGGTTCTCCTAACACTAACCCTGGTCCTATAACCTTGGTCCTATAACCCTGGTCCTCCTAACACTAACCCTGGCCCTATAACCCTGGCACTCCTAACACTAACCCTGGTCCTATAACCCTGGTCATATAACCCTGGTCCTCCAAACACTAACCCTGGTCCTCCTAACACAAACCCTGGTCCTATAACCCTGGTCCTCAAAACACTAACCCTGGTCCTATAACCCTGGTCCTATAACCCTGGGCCTCCTAACACTAACCATGGTCCTATAACCCTGGTCCTCGAAGCACTAACTCTGGTCCTATAACCCTGGTCCTCAAAACACTAACCCTGGTCCTATAACCCTGGTCCTCAAAACACTAACCCTGGTCCTATAACCCTGGTCCTATAACCCTGGGCCTCTTAACACTAACCCTGCTCCTATAACCCTGGTCCTCGAAATACTAACTCTGGTCCTATAACCCTGGTCCTCAAAACACTAACCCTGGTCGTATAACCCTGGTCCTCAAAACACTAACCCTGGTCCTATAACCCTGGTCCTATAACCCTGGTCCTCAAAACACTAACCCTGGTCGTATAACCCTGGTCCTCAAAACACTAACCCTGGTCCTATAACCCTGGTCCTATAACCCTGGGCCTCCTAACACTAACCCTGGTCCTAAAACCCTGGCCCTATAACCCTGGTCCTCAAAACACTAACCCTGGTCCTCTAACCCTGGTCCACTACCCTGGTCCTCCTAACACTAACCCTGGCCCTATAACCCTGGTCCTCCTAACACTAACCCTTGTCTTCCTAACACTAACCCTGGTCCTATAACCCTGGTCGTCAAAACACTAACCCTGGTCCTATAACCCTGGTCCTATAACCCTGGGCCTCCTAACACTAACCCTGGTCCTATAACCCTGGTCCTCAAAACACTAACCCTGGTCCTATAACCCTGGTCCTCAAAACACTAAACCTGGTCCTATAACCCTGGTCCTCAAAACACTAACCCTGGTCCTATAACCCTGGTCCTATAACCCTGGAACTATAACCCTGGTCCTCCTAACACTAACCCTGGTCCTCCTAACACTAACCCTGGTCCTATAACCTTGGTCCTATAACCCTGGTCCTCTTAACACTAACCCTGGCCCTATAACCCTGGCCCTATAACCCTGGCCCTCCTAACACTAACCCTGGTCCTATAACCCTGGTCATATAACCCTGCTCCTCCAAACACTAACCCTGGTCCTCCTTACACTAACCCTGGTCCTAAAACCCTGGCCCTATAACCCTGGTCCTCCTAACACTACCCTGGTCCTCCTAACACTAACCCTGGTCCTATAACCCTGGTCCTATAACCCTGTTCCTATAACCCTGGTCCTCCTAACACTAACCCTGGTCCTCCTAACACTAACCCTGGTCTTCCTAACACTAACCCTGGTCCTATAACCCTGGTCCTCAAAACACTACCCTGGTCCTATAACCCTGGTCCTATAACCCTGGGCCTCTTAACACTAACCCTGGTCCTATAACCCTGGTCCTTGAAATACTAACTCTGGTCCTATAACCCTGGTCCTCAAAACACTAACCCTGGTCCTATAACCCTGGTTCTCCTAACACTAACCCTGGTCCTATAACCTTGGTCCTATAACCCTGGTACTCCTAACACTAACCCTGGCCCTATAACCCTGGCACTCCTAACACTAACCCTGGTCCTATAACCCTGGTCATATAACCCTGGTCCTCCAAACACTAACCCTGGTCCTCCTAACACAAACCCTGGTCCTATAACCCTGGTCCTCAAAACACTAACCCTGGTCCTATAACCCTGGTCCTATAACCCTGGGCCTCCTAACACTAACCATGGTCCTATAACCCTGGTCCTCGAAGCACTAACTCTGGTCCTATAACCCTGGTCCTCAAAACACTAACCCTGGTCCTATAACCCTGGTCCTCAAAACACTAACCCTGGTCCTATAACCCTGGTCCTATAACCCTGGGCCTCTTAACACTAACCCTGCTCCTATAACCCTGGTCCTCGAAATACTAACTCTGGTCCTATAACCCTGGTCCTCAAAACACTAACCCTGGTCGTATAACCCTGGTCCTCAAAACACTAACCCTGGTCCTATAACCCTGGTCCTATAACCCTGGTCCTCAAAACACTAACCCTGGTCGTATAACCCTGGTCCTCAAAACACTAACCCTGGTCCTATAACCCTGGTCCTATAACCCTGGGCCTCCTAACACTAACCCTGGTCCTAAAACCCTGGCCCTATAACCCTGGTCCTCAAAACACTAACCCTGGTCCTCTAACCCTGGTCCACTACCCTGGTCCTCCTAACACTAACCCTGGCCCTATAACCCTGGTCCTCCTAACACTAACCCTTGTCTTCCTAACACTAACCCTGGTCCTATAACCCTGGTCGTCAAAACACTAACCCTGGTCCTATAACCCTGGTCCTATAACCCTGGGCCTCCTAACACTAACCCTGGTCCTATAACCCTGGTCCTCAAAACACTAACCCTGGTCCTATAACCCTGGTCCTCAAAACACTAAACCTGGTCCTATAACCCTGGTCCTCAAAACACTAACCCTGGTCCTATAACCCTGGTCCTATAACCCTGGAACTATAACCCTGGTCCTCCTAACACTAACCCTGGTCCTCCTAACACTAACCCTGGTCCTATAACCTTGGTCCTATAACCCTGGTCCTCTTAACACTAACCCTGGCCCTATAACCCTGGCCCTATAACCCTGGCCCTCCTAACACTAACCCTGGTCCTATAACCCTGGTCATATAACCCTGCTCCTCCAAACACTAACCCTGGTCCTCCTTACACTAACCCTGGTCCTAAAACCCTGGCCCTATAACCCTGGTCCTCCTAACACTACCCTGGTCCTCCTAACACTAACCCTGGTCCTATAACCCTGGTCCTATAACCCTGTTCCTATAACCCTGGTCCTCCTAACACTAACCCTGGTCCTCCTAACACTAACCCTGGTCTTCCTAACACTAACCCTGGTCCTATAACCCTGGTCCTCAAAACACTACCCTGGTCCTATAACCCTGGTCCTATAACCCTGGGCCTCTTAACACTAACCCTGGTCCTATAACCCTGGTCCTTGAAATACTAACTCTGGTCCTATAACCCTGGTCCTCAAAACACTAACCCTGGTCCTATAACCCTGGTTCTCCTAACACTAACCCTGGTCCTATAACCTTGGTCCTATAACCCTGGTACTCCTAACACTAACCCTGGCCCTATAACCCTGGCACTCCTAACACTAACCCTGGTCCTATAACCCTGGTCATATAACCCTGGTCCTCCAAACACTAACCCTGGTCCTCCTAACACAAACCCTGGTCCTATAACCCTGGTCCTCAAAACACTAACCCTGGTCCTATAACCCTGGTCCTATAACCCTGGGCCTCCTAACACTAACCATGGTCCTATAACCCTGGTCCTCGAAGCACTAACTCTGGTCCTATAACCCTGGTCCTCAAAACACTAACCCTGGTCCTATAACCCTGGTCCTCAAAACACTAACCCTGGTCCTATAACCCTGGTCCTATAACCCTGGGCCTCTTAACACTAACCCTGGTCCTATAACCCTGGTCCTCAAAATACTAACTCTGGTCCTATAACCCTGGTCCTCAAAACACTAACCCTGGTCGTATAACCCTGGTCCTCAAAACACTGACCCTGGTCCTATAACCCTGGTCCTATAACCCTGGTCCTCAAAACACTAACCCTGGTCCTATAACCCTGGAACTGTAACCCTGGTCCTCCTAACACTAACCCTGGCCCTATAACCCTGGACCTATAACCCTGGCCCTCCTAACACTAACCCTGGTCCTCCTAACACTAACCCTGGTCCTAAAACCCTGGCCCTATAACCCTTGTCCTATAACCCTCGTCCTCCTAACACTAACCCTGGTCCTCCTAACACTAACCCTGGTCTTCCTAACACTAACCCTGGTCCTAACACTAACCCTGGTCCTCCTAACACTAACCCTGGCCCTATAACCCTGGACCTATAACCCTGTTCCTATAACCCTGGTCCTCCTAACACTAACCCTGGTCCTCCTAACACTAACCCTGGTCTTCCTAACACTAACCCTGGTCCTATAACCCTGGTCCTCAAAACACTACCCTGGTCCTATAACCCTGGTCCTATAACCCTGGGCCTCTTTAACACTAACCCTGGTCCTATAACCCTGGTCCTCGAAATACTAACTCTGGTCCTATAACCCTGGTCCTCAAAACACTAACCCTGGTCCTATAACCCTGGTCCTCAAAACACTAAACCTGGTCCTATAACCTTGGTCCTATAACCCTGGTCCTCCTAACACTAACCCTGGCCCTATAACCCTGGCCCTATAACCCTGGCCCTCCTAACACTAACCCTGGTCCTATAACCCTGGTCATATAACCCTGCTCCTCCAAACACTAACCCTGGTCCTCCCAACACTAACCCTGGTCCTAAAACCCTGGCCCTATAACCCTGGCCCTCCTAACACTAACCCTGGTCCTATAACCCTGGTCATATAACCCTGGTCCTCCAAACACTAACCCTGGTCCTCCTTACACTAACCCTGGTCCTAAAACCCTGGCCCTATAACCCTGGTCCTCCTAACACTACCCTGGTCCTCCTAACACTAACCCTGGTCCTATAACCCTGGTCCTATAACCCTGTTCCTATAACCCTGGTCCTCCTAACACTAACCCTGGTCCTCCTAACACTAACCCTGGTCTTCCTAACACTAACCCTGGTCCTATAACCCTGGTCCTCAAAACACTACCCTGGTCCTATAACCCTGGTCCTATAACCCTGGGCCTCTTAACACTAACCCTGGTCCTATAACCCTGGTCCTCGAAATACTAACTCTGGTCCTATAACCCTGGTCCTCAAAACACTAACCCTGGTCCTATAACCCTGGTTCTCCTAACACTAACCCTGGTCCTATAACCTTGGTCCTATAACCCTGGTCCTCCTAACACTAACCCTGGCCCTATAACCCTGGCACTCCTAACACTAACCCTGGTCCTATAACCCTGGTCATATAACCCTGGTCCTCCAAACACTAACCCTGGTCCTCCTAACACAAACCCTGGTCCTATAACCCTGGTCCTCAAAACACTAACCCTGGTCCTATAACCCTGGTCCTATAACCCTGGGCCTCCTAACACTAACCATGGTCCTATAACCCTGGTCCTCGAAGCACTAACTCTGGTCCTATAACCCTGGTCCTCAAAACACTAACCCTGGTCCTATAACCCTGGTCCTCAAAACACTAACCCTGGTCCTATAACCCTGGTCCTATAACCCTGGGCCTCTTAACACTAACCCTGGTCCTATAACCCTGGTCCTCAAAATACTAACTCTGGTCCTATAACCCTGGTCCTCAAAACACTAACCCTGGTCGTATAACCCTGGTCCTCAAAACACTGACCCTGGTCCTATAACCCTGGTCCTATGACCCTGGTCCTCAAAACACTAACCCTGGTCCTATAACCCTGGAACTGTAACCCTGGTCCTCCTAACACTAACCCTGGCCCTATAACCCTGGACCTATAACCCTGGCCCTCCTAACACTAACCCTGGTCCTCCTAACACTAACCCTGGTCCTAAAACCCTGGCCCTATAACCCTTGTCCTATAACCCTCGTCCTCCTAACACTAACCCTGGTCCTCCTAACACTAACCCTGGTCTTCCTAACACTAACCCTGGTCCTAACACTAACCCTGGTCCTCCTAACACTAACCCTGGCCCTATAACCCTGGACCTATAACCCTGTTCCTATAACCCTGGTCCTCCTAACACTAACCCTGGTCCTCCTAACACTAACCCTGGTCTTCCTAACACTAACCCTGGTCCTATAACCCTGGTCCTCAAAACACTACCCTGGTCCTATAACCCTGGTCCTATAACCCTGGGCCTCTTTAACACTAACCCTGGTCCTATAACCCTGGTCCTCGAAATACTAACTCTGGTCCTATAACCCTGGTCCTCAAAACACTAACCCTGGTCCTATAACCCTGGTCCTCAAAACACTAAACCTGGTCCTATAACCTTGGTCCTATAACCCTGGTCCTCCTAACACTAACCCTGGCCCTATAACCCTGGCCCTATAACCCTGGCCCTCCTAACACTAACCCTGGTCCTATAACCCTGGTCATATAACCCTGGTCCTCCAAACACTAACCCTGGTCCTCCCAACACTAACCCTGGTCCTAAAACCCTGGCCCTATAACCCTGGTCCTCCTAACACTACCCTGGTCCTCCTAACACTAACCCTGGCCCTATAACCCTGGTCCTATAACCCTGTTCCTATAACCCTGGTCCTCCTAACACTAACCCTGGTCCTCCTAACACTAACCCTGGTCTTCCTAACACTAACCCTGGTCCTATAACCCTGGTCCTCAAAACACTAACCCTGGTCCTATAACCCTGGTCCTATAACCCTGGGCCTCTTAACACTAACCCTGGTCCTATAACCCTGGTCCTCGAAATACTAACTCTGGTCCTATAACCCTGGTCCTCAAAACACTAACCCTGGTCCTATAACCCTGGTCCTATAACCCTGGTCCTCAAAACACTAACCCTGGTCGTATAACCCTGGTCCTCAAAACACTAACCCTGGTCCTATAACCCTGGTCCTATAACCCTGGAACTATAACCCTGGTCCTCCTAACACTAACCCTGGTCCTCCTAACACTAACCCTGGTCCTATAACCTTGGTCCTATAACCCTGGTCCTCCTAACACTAACCCTGGCCCTATAACCCTGGCCCTATAACCCTGGCCCTCCTAACACTAACCCTGGTCCTATAACCCTGGTCACATAACCCTGGTCCTCCAAACACTAACCCTGGTCCTCCTTACACTAACCCTGGTCCTAAAACCCTGGCCCTATAACCCTGGTCCTCCTAACACTACCCTGGTCCTCCTAACACTAACCCTGGTCCTATAACCCTGGTCCTATAACCCTGTTCCTATAACCCTGGTCCTCCTAACACTAACCCTGGTCCTCCTAACACTAACCCTGGTCTTCCTAACACTAACCCTGGTCCTATAACCCTGGTCCTCAAAACACTACCCTGGTCCTATAACCCTGGTCCTATAACCCTGGGCCTCTTAACACTAACCCTGGTCCTATAACCCTGGTCCTCGAAATACTAACTCTGGTCCTATAACCCTGGTCCTCAAAACACTAACCCTGGTCCTATAACCCTGGTTCTCCTAACACTAACCCTGGTCCTATGACCTTGGTCCTATAACCCTGGTCCTTCTAACACTAACCCTGGCCCTATAACCCTGGCACTCCTAACACTAACCCTGGTCCTATAACCCTGGTCATATAACCCTGGTCCTCCAAACACTAACCCTGGTCCTCCTAACACAAACCCTGGTCCTATAACCCTGGTCCTCAAAACACTAACCCTGGTCCTATAACCCTGGTCCTATAACCCTGGGCCTCCTAACACTAACCATGGTCCTATAACCCTGGTCCTCGAAGCACTAACTCTGGTCCTATAACCCTGGTCCTCAAAACACTAACCCTGGTCCTATAACCCTGGTCCTCAAAACACTAACCCTGGTCCTATAACCCTGGTCCTATAACCCTGGGCCTCTTAACACTAACCCTGGTCCTATAACCCTGGTCATATAACCCTGGTCCTCCAAACACTAACCCTGGTCCTCCTAACACAAACCCTGGTCCTATAACCCTGGTCCTCAAAACACTAACCCTGGTCCTATAACCCTGGTCCTATAACCCTGGGCCTCCTAACACTAACCATGGTCCTATAACCCTGGTCCTCGAAGCACTAACTCTGGTCGTATAACCCTGGTCCTCAAAACACTAACCCTGGTCGTATAACCCTGGTCCTCAAAACACTAACCCTGGTCCTATAACCCTGGTCCTATAACCCTGGGCCTCTTAACACTAACCCTGGTCCTATAACCCTGGTCCTCAAAATACTAACTCTGGTCCTATAACCCTGGTCCTCAAAACACTAACCCTGGTCGTATAACCCTGGTCCTCAAAACACTGACCCTGGTCCTATAACCCTGGTCCTATAACCCTGGTCCTCAAAACACTAACCCTGGTCCTATAACCCTGGAACTGTAACCCTGGTCCTCCTAACACTAACCATGGTCCTATAACCCTGGTCCTCGAAGCACTAACTCTGGTCCTATAACCCTGGTCCTCAAAACACTAACCCTGGTCCTATAACCCTGGTCCTCAAAACACTAACCCTGGTCCTATAACCCTGGTCCTATAACCCTGGTCCTCAAAACACTAACCCTGGTCCTATAACCCTGGTCCTATAACCCTGGGCCTCCTAACACTAACCATGGTCCTATAACCCTGGTCCTCGAAGCACTAACTCTGGTCCTATAACCCTGGTCCTCAAAACACTAACCCTGGTCCTATAACCCTGGTCCTCAAAACACTAACCCTGGTCCTATAACCCTGGTCCTATAACCCTGGGCCTCTTAACACTAACCCTGGTCCTATAACCCTGGTCCTCGAAATACTAACTCTGGTCCTATAACCCTGGTCCTCAAAACACTAACCCTGGTCCTATAACCCTGGTCCTATAACCCTGGTCCTCAAAACACTAACCCTGGTCGTATAACCCTGGTCCTCAAAACACTAACCCTGGTCCTATAACCCTGGTCCTATAACCCTGGAACTATAACCCTGGTCCTCCTAACACTAACCCTGGTCCTCCTAACACTAACCCTGGTCCTATAACCTTGGTCCTATAACCCTGGTCCTCCTAACACTAACCCTGGCCCTATAACCCTGGCCCTATAACCCTGGCCCTCCTAACACTAACCCTGGTCCTATAACCCTGGTCACATAACCCTGGTCCTCCAAACACTAACCCTGGTCCTCCTTACACTAACCCTGGTCCTAAAACCCTGGCCCTATAACCCTGGTCCTCCTAACACTACCCTGGTCCTCCTAACACTAACCCTGGTCCTATAACCCTGGTCCTATAACCCTGTTCCTATAACCCTGGTCCTCCTAACACTAACCCTGGTCCTCCTAACACTAACCCTGGTCTTCCTAACACTAACCCTGGTCCTATAACCCTGGTCCTCAAAACACTACCCTGGTCCTATAACCCTGGTCCTATAACCCTGGGCCTCTTAACACTAACCCTGGTCCTATAACCCTGGTCCTCGAAATACTAACTCTGGTCCTATAACCCTGGTCCTCAAAACACTAACCCTGGTCCTATAACCCTGGTTCTCCTAACACTAACCCTGGTCCTATAACCTTGGTCCTATAACCCTGGTCCTTCTAACACTAACCCTGGCCCTATAACCCTGGCACTCCTAACACTAACCCTGGTCCTATAACCCTGGTCATATAACCCTGGTCCTCCAAACACTAACCCTGGTCCTCCTAACACAAACCCTGGTCCTATAACCCTGGTCCTCAAAACACTAACCCTGGTCCTATAACCCTGGTCCTATAACCCTGGGCCTCCTAACACTAACCATGGTCCTATAACCCTGGTCCTCGAAGCACTAACTCTGGTCCTATAACCCTGGTCCTCAAAACACTAACCCTGGTCCTATAACCCTGGTCCTCAAAACACTAACCCTGGTCCTATAACCCTGGTCCTATAACCCTGGGCCTCTTAACACTAACCCTGGTCCTATAACCCTGGTCATATAACCCTGGTCCTCCAAACACTAACCCTGGTCCTCCTAACACAAACCCTGGTCCTATAACCCTGGTCCTCAAAACACTAACCCTGGTCCTATAACCCTGGTCCTATAACCCTGGGCCTCCTAACACTAACCATGGTCCTATAACCCTGGTCCTCGAAGCACTAACTCTGGTCGTATAACCCTGGTCCTCAAAACACTAACCCTGGTCGTATAACCCTGGTCCTCAAAACACTAACCCTGGTCCTATAACCCTGGTCCTATAACCCTGGGCCTCTTAACACTAACCCTGGTCCTATAACCCTGGTCCTCAAAATACTAACTCTGGTCCTATAACCCTGGTCCTCAAAACACTAACCCTGGTCGTATAACCCTGGTCCTCAAAACACTGACCCTGGTCCTATAACCCTGGTCCTATAACCCTGGTCCTCAAAACACTAACCCTGGTCCTATAACCCTGGAACTGTAACCCTGGTCCTCCTAACACTAACCATGGTCCTATAACCCTGGTCCTCGAAGCACTAACTCTGGTCCTATAACCCTGGTCCTCAAAACACTAACCCTGGTCCTATAACCCTGGTCCTCAAAACACTAACCCTGGTCCTATAACCCTGGTCCTATAACCCTGGTCCTCAAAACACTAACCCTGGTCCTATAACCCTGGTCCTATAACCCTGGGCCTCCTAACACTAACCATGGTCCTATAACCCTGGTCCTCGAAGCACTAACTCTGGTCCTATAACCCTGGTCCTCAAAACACTAACCCTGGTCCTATAACCCTGGTCCTCAAAACACTAACCCTGGTCCTATAACCCTGGTCCTATAACCCTGGGCCTCTTAACACTAACCCTGGTCCTATAACCCTGGTCATATAACCCTGGTCCTCCAAACACTAACCCTGGTCCTCCTAACACAAACCCTGGTCCTATAACCCTGGTCCTCAAAACACTAACCCTGGTCCTATAACCCTGGTCCTATAACCCTGGTCCTCAAAACACTAACCCTGGTCGTATAACCCTGGTCCTCAAAACACTAACCCTGGTCCTATAACCCTGGTCCTATAACCCTGGAACTACAACCCTGGTCCTCCTAACACTAACCCTGGTCCTCCTAACACTAACCCTGGTCCTATAACCTTGGTCCTATAACCCTGGTCCTCCTAACACTAACCCTGGCCCTATAACCCTGGCCCTATAACCCTGGCCCTCCTAACACTAACCCTGGTCCTATAACCCTGGTCATATAACCCTGGTCCTCCAAACACTAACCCTGGTCCTCCTAACACTAACCCTGGTCCTCCTAACACTAACCCTGGTCTTCCTAACACTAACCCTGGTCCTATAACCCTGGTCCTCAAAACACTACCCTGGTCCTATAACCCTGGTCCTATAACCCTGGGCCTCTTTAACACTAACCCTGGTCCTATAACCCTGGTCCTCGAAATACTAACTCTGGTCCTATAACCCTGGTCCTCAAAACACTAACCCTGGTCCTATAACCCTGGTCCTCAAAACACTAAACCTGGTCCTATAACCTTGGTCCTATAACCCTGGTCCTCCTAACACTAACCCTGGCCCTATAACCCTGGCCCTATAACCCTGGCCCTCCTAACACTAACCCTGGTCCTATAACCCTGGTCATATAACCCTGGTCCTCCAAACACTAACCCTGGTCCTCCCAACACTAACCCTGGTCCTAAAACCCTGGCCCTATAACCCTGGTCCTCCTAACACTACCCTGGTCCTCCTAACACTAACCCTGGCCCTATAACCCTGGTCCTATAACCCTGTTCCTATAACCCTGGTCCTCCTAACACTAACCCTGGTCCTCCTAACACTAACCCTGGTCTTCCTAACACTAACCCTGGTCCTATAACCCTGGTCCTCAAAACGCTAACCCTGGTCCTATAACCCTGGTCCTATAACCCTGGGCCTCTTAACACTAACCCTGGTCCTATAACCCTGGTCCTCGAAATACTAACTCTGGTCCTATAACCCTGGTCCTCAAAACACTAACCCTGGTCCTATAACCCTGGTCCTATAACCCTGGTCCTCAAAACACTAACCCTGGTCGTATAACCCTGGTCCTCAAAACACTAACCCTGGTCCTATAACCCTGGTCCTATAACCCTGGAACTATAACCCTGGTCCTCCTAACACTAACCCTGGTCCTCCTAACACTAACCCTGGTCCTATAACCTTGGTCCTATAACCCTGGTCCTCCTAACACTAACCCTGGCCCTATAACCCTGGCCCTATAACCCTGGCCCTCCTAACACTAACCCTGGTCCTATAACCCTGGTCACATAACCCTGGTCCTCCAAACACTAACCCTGGTCCTCCTTACACTAACCCTGGTCCTAAAACCCTGGCCCTATAACCCTGGTCCTCCTAACACTACCCTGGTCCTCCTAACACTAACCCTGGTCCTATAACCCTGGTCCTATAACCCTGTTCCTATAACCCTGGTCCTCCTAACACTAACCCTGGTCCTCCTAACACTAACCCTGGTCTTCCTAACACTAACCCTGGTCCTATAACCCTGGTCCTCAAAACACTACCCTGGTCTTATAACCCTGGTCCTATAACCCTGGGCCTCTTAACACTAACCCTGGTCCTATAACCCTGGTCCTCGAAATACTAACTCTGGTCCTATAACCCTGGTCCTCAAAACACTAACCCTGGTCCTATAACCCTGGTTCTCCTAACACTAACCCTGGTCCTATAACCTTGGTCCTATAACCCTCGTCCTTCTAACACTAACCCTGGCCCTATAACCCTGGCACTCCTAACACTAACCCTGGTCCTATAACCCTGGTCATATAACCCTGGTCCTCCAAACACTAAACCTGGTCCTCCTAACACAAACCCTGGTCCTATAACCCTGGTCCTCAAAACACTAACCCTGGTCCTATAACCCTGGTCCTATAACCCTGGGCCTCCTAACACTAACCATGGTCCTATAACCCTGGTCCTCGAAGCACTAACTCTGGTCCTATAACCCTGGTCCTCAAAACACTAACCCTGGTCCTATAACCCTGGTCCTCAAAACACTAACCCTGGTCCTATAACCCTGGTCCTATAACCCTGGGCCTCTTAACACTAACCCTGGTCCTATAACCCTGGTCATATAACCCTGGTCCTCCAAACACTAACCCTGGTCCTCCTAACACAAACCCTGGTCCTATAACCCTGGTCCTCAAAACACTAACCCTGGTCCTATAACCCTGGTCCTATAACCCTGGGCCTCCTAACACTAACCATGGTCCTATAACCCTGGTCCTCAAAGCACTAACTCTGGTCCTATAACCCTGGTCCTCAAAACACTAACCCTGGTCCTATAACCCTGGTCCTCAAAACACTAACCCTGGTCCTATAACCCTGGTCCTATAACCCTGGCACTCCTAACACTAACCCTGGTCCTATAACCCTGGTCATATAACCCTGGTCCTCCAAACACTAACCCTGGTCCTCCTAACACAAACCCTGGTCCTATAACCCTGGTCCTCAAAACACTAACCCTGGTCCTATAACCCTGGTCCTATAACCCTGGGCCTCCTAACACTAACCATGGTCCTATAACCCTGGTCCTCGAAGCACTAACTCTGGTCCTATAACCCTGGTCCTCAAAACACTAACCCTGGTCCTATAACCCTGGTCCTCAAAACACTAACCCTGGTCCTATAACCCTGGTCCTATAACCCTGGGCCTCTTAACACTAACCCTGGTCCTATAACCCTGGTCATATAACCCTGGTCCTCCAAACACTAACCCTGGTCCTCCTAACACAAACCCTGGTCCTATAACCCTGGTCCTCAAAACACTAACCCTGGTCCTATAACCCTGGTCCTATAACCCTGGGCCTCCTAACACTAACCATGGTCCTATAACCCTGGTCCTCGAAGCACTAACTCTGGTCCTATAACCCTGGTCCTCAAAACACTAACCCTGGTCCTATAACCCTGGTCCTCAAAACACTAACCCTGGTCCTATAACCCTGGTCCTATAACCCTGGGCCTCTTAACACTAACCCTGGTCCTATAACCCTGGTCCTCAAAATACTAACTCTGGTCCTATAACCCTGGTCCTCAAAACACTAACCCTGGTCGTATAACCCTGGTCCTCAAAACACTGACCCTGGTCCTATAACCCTGGTCCTATAACCCTGGTCCTCAAAACACTAACCCTGGTCCTATAACCCTGGAACTGTAACCCTGGTCCTCCTAACACTAACCATGGTCCTATAACCCTGGTCCTCGAAGCACTAACTCTGGTCCTATAACCCTGGTCCTCAAAACACTAACCCTGGTCCTATAACCCTGGTCCTCAAAACACTAACCCTGGTCCTATAACCCTGGTCCTATAACCCTGGGCCTCTTAACACTAACCCTGGTCCTATAACCCTGGTCCTCAAAATACTAACTCTGGTCCTATAACCCTGGTCCTCAAAACACTAACCCTGGTCGTATAACCCTGGTCCTCAAAACACTAACCCTGGTCCTATAACCCTGGTCCTATAACCCTGGAACTATAACCCTGGTCCTCCTAACACTAACCCTGGTCCTATAACCTTGGTCCTATAACCCTGGTCCTCCTAACACTAACCCTGGCCCTATAACCCTGGCCCTATAACCCTGGCCCTCCTAACACTAACCCTGGTCCTATAACCCTGGTCCTCAAAACACTAACCCTGGTCCTATAACCCTGGTCCTATAACCCTGGGCCTCCTAACACTAACCATGGTCCTATAACCCTGGTCCTCGAAGCACTAACTCTGGTCCTATAACCCTGGTCCTCAAAACACTAACCCTGGTCCTATAACCCTGGTCCTCAAAACACTAACCCTGGTCCTATAACCCTGGTCCTATAACCCTGGGCTTCTTAACACTAACCCTGGTCCTATAACCCTGGTCATATAACCCTGGTCCTCCAAACACTAACCCTGGTCCTCCTAACACAAACCCTGGTCCTATAACCCTGGTCCTCAAAACACTAACCCTGGTCCTATAACCCTGGTCCTATAACCCTGGTCCTCAAAACACTAACCCTGGTCGTATAACCCTGGTCCTCAAAACACTAACCCTGGTCCTATAACCCTGGTCCTATAACCCTGGAACTATAACCCTGGTCCTCCTAACACTAACCCTGGTCCTCCTAACACTAACCCTGGTCCTATAACCTTGGTCCTATAACCCTGGTCCTCCTAACACTAACCCTGGCCCTATAACCCTGGCCCTATAACCCTGGCCCTCCTAACACTAACCCTGGTCCTATAACCCTGGCCCTATAACCCTGGTCCTCCTAACACTACCCTGGTCCTCCTAACACTAACCCTGGTCCTATAACCCTGGTCCTATAACCCTGTTCCTATAACCCTGGTCCTCCTAACACTAACCCTGGTCCTCCTAACACTAACCCTGGTCTTCCTAACACTAACCCTGGTCCTATAACCCTGGTCCTCAAAACACTACCCTGGTCCTATAACCCTGGTCCTATAACCCTGGGCCTCTTAACACTAACCCTGGTCCTATAACCCTGGTCCTCGAAATACTAACTCTGGTCCTATAACCCTGGTCCTCAAAACACTAACCCTGGTCCTATAACCCTGGTTCTCCTAACACTAACCCTGGTCCTATAACCTTGGTCCTATAACCCTGGTCCTTCTAACACTAACCCTGGCCCTATAACCCTGGCACTCCTAACACTAACCCTGGTCCTATAACCCTGGTCATATAACCCTGGTCCTCCAAACACTAACCCTGGTCCTCCTAACACAAACCCTGGTCCTATAACCCTGGTCCTCAAAACACTAACCCTGGTCCTATAACCCTGGTCCTATAACCCTGGGCCTCCTAACACTAACCATGGTCCTATAACCCTGGTCCTCGAAGCACTAACTCTGGTCCTATAACCCTGGTCCTCAAAACACTAACCCTGGTCCTATAACCCTGGTCCTCAAAACACTAACCCTGGTCCTATAACCCTGGTCCTATAACCCTGGGCCTCTTAACACTAACCCTGGTCCTATAACCCTGGTCATATAACCCTGGTCCTCCAAACACTAACCCTGGTCCTCCTAACACAAACCCTGGTCGTATAACCCTGGTCCTCAAAACACTGACCCTGGTCCTATAACCCTGGTCCTATAACCCTGGTCCTCAAAACACTAACCCTGGTCCTATAACCCTGGAACTGTAACCCTGGTCCTCCTAACACTAACCATGGTCCTATAACCCTGGTCCTCGAAGCACTAACTCTGGTCCTATAACCCTGGTCCTCAAAACACTAACCCTGGTCCTATAACCCTGGTCCTCAAAACACTAACCCTGGTCCTATAACCCTGGTCCTATAACCCTGGGCCTCTTAACACTAACCCTGGTCCTATAACCCTGGTCCTCAAAATACTAACTCTGGTCCTATAACCCTGGTCCTCAAAACACTAACCCTGGTCGTATAACCCTGGTCCTCAAAACACTAACCCTGGTCCTATAACCCTGGTCCTATAACCCTGGAACTATAACCCTGGTCCTCCTAACACTAACCCTGGTCCTATAACCTTGGTCCTATAACCCTGGTCCTCCTAACACTAACCCTGGCCCTATAACCCTGGCCCTATAACCCTGGCCCTCCTAACACTAACCCTGGTCCTATAACCCTGGTCCTCAAAACACTAACCCTGGTCCTATAACCCTGGTCCTATAACCCTGGGCCTCCTAACACTAACCATGGTCCTATAACCCTGGTCCTCGAAGCACTAACTCTGGTCCTATAACCCTGGTCCTCAAAACACTAACCCTGGTCCTATAACCCTGGTCCTCAAAACACTAACCCTGGTCCTATAACCCTGGTCCTATAACCCTGGGCTTCTTAACACTAACCCTGGTCCTATAACCCTGGTCATATAACCCTGGTCCTCCAAACACTAACCCTGGTCCTCCTAACACAAACCCTGGTCCTATAACCCTGGTCCTCAAAACACTAACCCTGGTCCTATAACCCTGGTCCTATAACCCTGGTCCTCAAAACACTAACCCTGGTCGTATAACCCTGGTCCTCAAAACACTAACCCTGGTCCTATAACCCTGGTCCTATAACCCTGGAACTATAACCCTGGTCCTCCTAACACTAACCCTGGTCCTCCTAACACTAACCCTGGTCCTATAACCTTGGTCCTATAACCCTGGTCCTCCTAACACTAACCCTGGCCCTATAACCCTGGCCCTATAACCCTGGCCCTCCTAACACTAACCCTGGTCCTATAACCCTGGTCATATAACCCTGGTCCTCCAAACACTAACCCTGGTCCTCCTTACACTAACCCTGGTCCTAAAACCCTGGCCCTATAACCCTGGTCCTCCTAACACTACCCTGGTCCTCCTAACACTAACCCTGGTCCTATAACCCTGGTCCTATAACCCTGTTCCTATAACCCTGGTCCTCCTAACACTAACCCTGGTCCTCCTAACACTAACCCTGGTCTTCCTAACACTAACCCTGGTCCTATAACCCTGGTCCTCAAAACACTACCCTGGTCCTATAACCCTGGTCCTATAACCCTGGGCCTCTTAACACTAACCCTGGTCCTATAACCCTGGTCCTCGAAATACTAACTCTGGTCCTATAACCCTGGTCCTCAAAACACTAACCCTGGTCCTATAACCCTGGTTCTCCTAACACTAACCCTGGTCCTATAACCTTGGTCCTATAACCCTGGTCCTTCTAACACTAACCCTGGCCCTATAACCCTGGCACTCCTAACACTAACCCTGGTCCTATAACCCTGGTCATATAACCCTGGTCCTCCAAACACTAACCCTGGTCCTCCTAACACAAACCCTGGTCCTATAACCCTGGTCCTCAAAACACTAACCCTGGTCCTATAACCCTGGTCCTATAACCCTGGGCCTCCTAACACTAACCATGGTCCTATAACCCTGGTCCTCGAAGCACTAACTCTGGTCCTATAACCCTGGTCCTCAAAACACTAACCCTGGTCCTATAACCCTGGTCCTCAAAACACTAACCCTGGTCCTATAACCCTGGTCCTATAACCCTGGGCCTCTTAACACTAACCCTGGTCCTATAACCCTGGTCATATAACCCTGGTCCTCCAAACACTAACCCTGGTCCTCCTAACACAAACCCTGGTCCTATAACCCTGGTCCTCAAAACACTAACCCTGGTCCTATAACCCTGGTCCTATAACCCTGGGCCTCCTAACACTAACCATGGTCCTATAACCCTGGTCCTCGAAGCACTAACTCTGGTCCTATAACCCTGGTCCTCAAAACACTAACCCTGGTCGTATAACCCTGGTCCTCAAAACACTAACCCTGGTCCTATAACCCTGGAACTATAACCCTGGTCCTCCTAACACTAACCCTGGTCCTATAACCTTGGTCCTATAACCCTGGTCCTCCTAACACTAACCTGGTCCTCCTAACATTAACCCTGGTCCTATAACCCTGGTCCTATAACCCTGTTCCTATAACCCTGGTCCTCCTAACACTAACCCTGGTCCTCCTAACACTAACCCTGGTCTTCCTAACACTAACCCTGGTCCTAACACTAACCCTGGTCCTCCTAACACTAACCCTGGCCCTATAACCCTGGACCTATAACCCTGTTCCTATAACCCTGGTCCTCCTAACACTAACCCTGGTCCTCCTAACACTAACCCTGGTCTTCCTAACACTAACCCTGGTCCTATAACCCTGGTCCTCAAAACACTACCCTGGTCCTATAACCCTGGTCCTATAACCCTGGGCCTCTTTAACACTAACCCTGGTCCTATAACCCTGGTCCTCGAAATACTAACTCTGGTCCTATAACCCTGGTCCTCAAAACACTAACCCTGGTCCTATAACCCTGGTCCTCAAAACACTAAACCTGGTCCTATAACCTTGGTCCTATAACCCTGGTCCTCCTAACACTAACCCTGGCCCTATAACCCTGGCCCTATAACCCTGGCCCTCCTAACACTAACCCTGGTCCTATAACCCTGGTCACATAACCCTGGTCCTCCAAACACTAACCCTGGTCCTCCCAACACTAACCCTGGTCCTAAAACCCTGGCCCTATAACCCTGGTCCTCCTAACACTACCCTGGTCCTCCTAACACTAACCCTGGTCCTATAACCCTGGTCCTATAACCCTGTTCCTATAACCCTGGTCCTCCTAACACTAACCCTGGTCCTCCTAACACTAACCCTGGTCTTCCTAACACTAACCCTGGTCCTAACACTAACCCTGGTCCTCCTAACACTAACCCTGGCCCTATAACCCTGGACCTATAACCCTGTTCCTATAACCCTGGTCCTCCTAACACTAACCCTGGTCCTCCTAACACTAACCCTGGTCTTCCTAACACTAACCCTGGTCCTATAACCCTGGTCCTCAAAACACTACCCTGGTCCTATAACCCTGGTCCTATAACCCTGGGCCTCTTTAACACTAACCCTGGTCCTATAACCCTGGTCCTCGAAATACTAACTCTGGTCCTATAACCCTGGTCCTCAAAACACTAACCCTGGTCCTATAACCCTGGTCCTCAAAACACTAAACCTGGTCCTATAACCTTGGTCCTATAACCCTGGTCCTCCTAACACTAACCCTGGCCCTATAACCCTGGCCCTATAACCCTGGCCCTCCTAACACTAACCCTGGTCCTATAACCCTGGTCATATAACCCTGGTCCTCCAAACACTAACCCTGGTCCTCCCAACACTAACCCTGGTCCTAAAACCCTGGCCCTATAACCCTGGTCCTCCTAACACTACCCTGGTCCTCCTAACACTAACCCTGGCCCTATAACCCTGGTCCTATAACCCTGTTCCTATAACCCTGGTCCTCAAAACACTAACCCTGGTCCTATAACCCTGGTCCTATAACCCTGGGCCTCCTAACACTAACCATGGTCCTATAACCCTGGTCCTCGAAGCACTAACTCTGGTCCTATAACCCTGGTCCTCAAAACACTAACCCTGGTCGTATAACCCTGGTCCTCAAAACACTAACCCTGGTCCTCTAACCCTGGTCCTCAAAACACTAAACCTGGTCCTATAACCCTGGTCCTCAAAACACTAACCCTGGTCCTATAACCCTGGCCCTCCTAACACTAACCCTGGTCCTATAACCCTGGTCCTATAACCCTGTTCCTATAACCCTGGTCCTCCTAACACTAACCCTGGTCCTCCTAACACTAACCCTGGTCTTCCTAACACTAACCCTGGTCCTATAACCCTGGTCCTCAAAACACTACCCTGGTCCTATAACCCTGGTCCTATAACCCTGGGCCTCTAAACACTAACCCTGGTCCTATAACCCTGGTCCTCGAAATACTAACTCTGGTCCTATAACCCTGGTCCTCAAAACACTAACCCTGGTCCTATAACCTTGGTCCTATAACCCTGGTCCTCCTAACACTAACCCTGGTCTTCCTAACACTAACCCTGGTCCTATAACCCTGGTCCTCAAAACACTACCCTGGTCCTATAACCCTGGTCCTATAACCCTGGGCCTCTAAACACTAACCCTGGTCCTATAACCCTGGTCCTCGAAATACTAACTCTGGTCCTATAACCCTGGTCCTCAAAACACTAACCCTGGTCCTATAACCCTGGTCCTATAACCCTGGTCCTCCAAACACTAACCCTGGTCCTCCTAACACAAACCCTGGTCCTATAACCCTGGTCCTCAAAACACTAACCCTGGTCCTATAACCCTGGTCCTATAACCCTGGGCCTCCTAACACTAACCATGGTCCTATAACCCTGGTCCTCGAAGCACTAACTCTGGTCCTATAACCCTGGTCCTCAAAACACTAACCCTGGTCGTATAACCCTGGTCCTCAAAACACTAACCCTGGTCCTCTAACCCTGGTCCTCAAAACACTAAACCTGGTCCTATAACCCTGGTCCTCAAAACACTAACCCTGGTCCTATAACCCTGGCCCTCCTAACACTAACCCTGGTCCTATAACCCTGGTCATATAACCCTGGTCCTCCAAACACTACCCTGGTCCTCCTAACACTAACCCTGGCCCTATAACCCTGGTCCTCCTAACACTAACCCTTGTCCTCCTAACACTAACCCTGGCCCTATAACCCTGGTCCTCCTAACACTAACCCTGGGCCTCCTAACACTAACCCTGGTCCTATAACCCTGGTCCTCAAAACACTAAACCTGGTCCTATTACCCTGGTCCTCATAACACTAACCCTGGTCCTATAACCCTGGTCCTATAACCCTGGAACTATAACCCTGGTCCTCCTAACACTAACCCTGGTCCTATAACCTTGGTCCTATAACCCTGGTCCTCCTAACACTAACCCTGGCCCTATAACCCTGGCCCTATAACCCTGGCCCTCCTAACACTAACCCTGGTCCTATAACCCTGGTCATATAACCCTGGTCCTCCAAACACTAACCCTGGTCCTCCTAACACTAACCCTGGTCCTATAACCTTGGTCCTATAACCCTGGTCCTCCTAACACTAACCCTGGCCCTATAACCCTGGCCCTATAACCCTGGCCCTCCTAACACTAACCCTGGTCCTATAACCCTGGTCATATAACCCTGGTCCTCCAAACACTAACCCTGGTCCTCCTAACACTACCCTGGTCCTCCTAACACTAACCCTGGCCCTATAACCCTGGTCCTATAACCCTGTTCCTATAACCCTGGTCCTCAAAACACTAACCCTGGTCCTATAACCCTGGTCCTATAACCCTGGGCCTCCTAACACTAACCATGGTCCTATAACCCTGGTCCTCGAAGCACTAACTCTGGTCCTATAACCCTGGTCCTCAAAACACTAACCCTGGTCGTATAACCCTGGTCCTCAAAACACTAACCCTGGTCCTCTAACCCTGGTCCTCAAAACACTAAACCTGGTCCTATAACCCTGGTCCTCAAAACACTAACCCTGGTCCTATAACCCTGGCCCTCCTAACACTAACCCTGGTCCTATAACCCTGGTCCTATAACCCTGTTCCTATAACCCTGGTCCTCCTAACACTAACCCTGGTCCTCCTAACACTAACCCTGGTCTTCCTAACACTAACCCTGGTCCTATAACCCTGGTCCTCAAAACACTACCCTGGTCCTATAACCCTGGTCCTATAACCCTGGGCCTCTAAACACTAACCCTGGTCCTATAACCCTGGTCCTCGAAATACTAACTCTGGTCCTATAACCCTGGTCCTCAAAACACTAACCCTGGTCCTATAACCTTGGTCCTATAACCCTGGTCCTCCTAACACTAACCCTGGTCTTCCTAACACTAACCCTGGTCCTATAACCCTGGTCCTCAAAACACTACCCTGGTCCTATAACCCTGGTCCTATAACCCTGGGCCTCTAAACACTAACCCTGGTCCTATAACCCTGGTCCTCGAAATACTAACTCTGGTCCTATAACCCTGGTCCTCAAAACACTAACCCTGGTCCTATAACCCTGGTCCTATAACCCTGGTCCTCCAAACACTAACCCTGGTCCTCCTAACACAAACCCTGGTCCTATAACCCTGGTCCTCAAAACACTAACCCTGGTCCTATAACCCTGGTCCTATAACCCTGGGCCTCCTAACACTAACCATGGTCCTATAACCCTGGTCCTCGAAGCACTAACTCTGGTCCTATAACCCTGGTCCTCAAAACACTAACCCTGGTCGTATAACCCTGGTCCTCAAAACACTAACCCTG
Organism: Oncorhynchus mykiss; assembly: GCF_013265735.2. Taxonomy (NCBI): domain Eukaryota; kingdom Metazoa; phylum Chordata; class Actinopteri; order Salmoniformes; family Salmonidae; genus Oncorhynchus; species Oncorhynchus mykiss. The sequence continues at coordinate 75,185,298 of NC_048580.1, read as the reverse complement.
GTCCTCTAACCCTGGTCCTCAAAACACTAAACCTGGTCCTATAACCCTGGTCCTCAAAACACTAACCCTGGTCCTATAACCCTGGCCCTCCTAACACTAACCCTGGTCCTATAACCCTGGTCATATAACCCTGGTCCTCCAAACACTACCCTGGTCCTCCTAACACTAACCCTGGCCCTATAACCCTGGTCCTCCTAACACTAACCCTTGTCCTCCTAACACTAACCCTGGCCCTATAACCCTGGTCCTCCTAACACTAACCCTGGGCCTCCTAACACTAACCCTGGTCCTATAACCCTGGTCCTCAAAACACTAAACCTGGTCCTATTACCCTGGTCCTCATAACACTAACCCTGGTCCTATAACCCTGGTCCTATAACCCTGGAACTATAACCCTGGTCCTCCTAACACTAACCCTGGTCCTATAACCTTGGTCCTATAACCCTGGTCCTCCTAACACTAACCCTGGCCCTATAACCCTGGCCCTATAACCCTGGCCCTCCTAACACTAACCCTGGTCCTATAACCCTGGTCATATAACCCTGGTCCTCCAAACACTAACCCTGGTCCTCCTTACACTAACCCTGGTCCTAAAACCCTGGCCCTATAACCCTGGTCCTCCTAACACTAACCCTGGTCCTATAACCCTGGTCGTATAACCCTGTTCCTATAACCCTGGTCCTCCTAACACTAACCCTGGTCTTCCTAACACTAACCCTGGTCCTATAACCCTGGTCCTCAAAACACTACCCTGGTCCTATAACCCTGGTCCTATAACCCTGGGCCTCTTAACACTAACCCTGGTCCTATAACCCTGGTCCTCGAAATACTAACTCTGGTCCTATAACCCTGGTCCTCCTAACACTAACCCTGGTCCTCCTAACACTAACCCTGGTCTTCCTAACACTAACCCTGGTCCTATAACCCTGGTCCTCAAAACACTACCCTGGTCCTATAACCCTGGTCCTATAACCCTGGGCCTCTAAACACTAACCCTGGTCCTATAACCCTGGTCCTCGAAATACTAACTCTGGTCCTATAACCCTGGTCCTCAAAACACTAACCCTGGTCCTATAACCTTGGTCCTATAACCCTGGTCCTCCTAACACTAACCCTGGTCTTCCTAACACTAACCCTGGTCCTATAACCCTGGTCCTCAAAACACTACCCTGGTCCTATAACCCTGGTCCTATAACCCTGGGCCTCTAAACACTAACCCTGGTCCTATAACCCTGGTCCTCGAAATACTAACTCTGGTCCTATAACCCTGGTCCTCAAAACACTAACCCTGGTCCTATAACCCTGGTCCTATAACCCTGGTCCTCCAAACACTAACCCTGGTCCTCCTAACACAAACCCTGGTCCTATAACCCTGGTCCTCAAAACACTAACCCTGGTCCTATAACCCTGGTCCTATAACCCTGGGCCTCCTAACACTAACCATGGTCCTATAACCCTGGTCCTCGAAGCACTAACTCTGGTCCTATAACCCTGGTCCTCAAAACACTAACCCTGGTCGTATAACCCTGGTCCTCAAAACACTAACCCTGGTCCTCTAACCCTGGTCCTCAAAACACTAAACCTGGTCCTATAACCCTGGTCCTCAAAACACTAACCCTGGTCCTATAACCCTGGCCCTCCTAACACTAACCCTGGTCCTATAACCCTGGTCATATAACCCTGGTCCTCCAAACACTACCCTGGTCCTCCTAACACTAACCCTGGCCCTATAACCCTGGTCCTCCTAACACTAACCCTTGTCCTCCTAACACTAACCCTGGCCCTATAACCCTGGTCCTCCTAACACTAACCCTGGGCCTCCTAACACTAACCCTGGTCCTATAACCCTGGTCCTCAAAACACTAAACCTGGTCCTATTACCCTGGTCCTCATAACACTAACCCTGGTCCTATAACCCTGGTCCTATAACCCTGGAACTATAACCCTGGTCCTCCTAACACTAACCCTGGTCCTATAACCTTGGTCCTATAACCCTGGTCCTCCTAACACTAACCCTGGCCCTATAACCCTGGCCCTATAACCCTGGCCCTCCTAACACTAACCCTGGTCCTATAACCCTGGTCATATAACCCTGGTCCTCCAAACACTAACCCTGGTCCTCCTTACACTAACCCTGGTCCTAAAACCCTGGCCCTATAACCCTGGTCCTCCTAACACTAACCCTGGTCCTATAACCCTGGTCGTATAACCCTGTTCCTATAACCCTGGTCCTCCTAACACTAACCCTGGTCTTCCTAACACTAACCCTGGTCCTATAACCCTGGTCCTCAAAACACTACCCTGGTCCTATAACCCTGGTCCTATAACCCTGGGCCTCTTAACACTAACCCTGGTCCTATAACCCTTGTCCTCGAAATACTAACTCTGGTCCTATAACCCTGGTCCTCCAAACACTAACCCTGGTCCTCCTAACACAAACCCTGGTCCTATAACCCTGGTCCTCAAAACACTAACCCTGGTCCTATAACCCTGGTCCTATAACCCTGGGCCTCCTAACACTAACCATGGTCCTATAACCCTGGTCCTCGAAGCACTAACTCTGGTCCTATAACCCTGGTCCTCAAAACACTAACCCTGGTCCTATAACCCTGGTCCTCAAAACACTAACCCTGGTCCTATAACCCTGGTCCTATAACCCTGGGCCTCTTAACACTAACCCTGGTCCTATAACCCTGGTCATATAACCCTGGTCCTCCAAACACTAACCCTGGTCCTCCTAACACAAACCCTGGTCCTATAACCCTGGTCCTCAAAACACTAACCCTGGTCCTATAACCCTGGTCCTATAACCCTGGGCCTCCTAACACTAACCATGGTCCTATAACCCTGGTCCTCGAAGCACTAACTCTGGTCCTATAACCCTGGTCCTCAAAACACTAACCCTGGTCCTATAACCCTGGTCCTCAAAACACTAACCCTGGTCCTATAACCCTGGTCCTATAACCCTGGGCCTCTTAACACTAACCCTGGTCCTATAACCCTGGTCCTCAAAATACTAACTCTGGTCCTATAACCCTGGTCCTCAAAACACTAACCCTGGTCGTATAACCCTGGTCCTCAAAACACTGACCCTGGTCCTATAACCCTGGTCCTATAACCCTGGTCCTCAAAACACTAACCCTGGTCCTATAACCCTGGAACTGTAACCCTGGTCCTCCTAACACTAACCATGGTCCTATAACCCTGGTCCTCGAAGCACTAACTCTGGTCCTATAACCCTGGTCCTCAAAACACTAACCCTGTTCCTATAACCCTGGTCCTCAAAACACTAACCCTGGTCCTATAACCCTGGTCCTATAACCCTGGGCCTCTTAACACTAACCCTGGTCCTATAACCCTGGTCCTCAAAATACTAACTCTGGTCCTATAACCCTGGTCCTCAAAACACTAACCCTGGTCGTATAACCCTGGTCCACAAAACACTAACCCTGGTCCTATAACCCTGGTCCTATAACCCTGGAACTATAACCCTGGTCCTCCTAACACTAACCCTGGTCCTATAACCTTGGTCCTATAACCCTGGTCCTCCTAACACTAACCCTGGCCCTATAACCCTGGCCCTATAACCCTGGCCCTCCTAACACTAACCCTGGTCCTATAACCCTGGTCCTCAAAACACTAACCCTGGTCCTATAACCCTGGTCCTATAACCCTGGGCCTCTTAACACTAACCCTGGTCCTATAACCCTGGTCATATAACCCTGGTCCTCCAAACACTAACCCTGGTCCTCCTAACACAAACCCTGGTCCTATAACCCTGGTCCTCAAAACACTAACCCTGGTCCTATAACCCTGGTCCTATAACCCTGGTCCTCAAAACACTAACCCTGGTCGTATAACCCTGGTCCTCAAAACACTAACCCTGGTCCTATAACCCTGGTCCTATAACCCTGGAACTATAACCCTGGTCCTCCTAACACTAACCCTGGTCCTCCTAACACTAACCCTGGTCCTATAACCTTGGTCCTATAACCCTGGTCCTCCTAACACTAACCCTGGTCCTATAACCCTGGAACTGTAACCCTGGTCCTCCTAACACTAACCATGGTCCTATAACCCTGGTCCTCGAAGCACTAACTCTGGTCCTATAACCCTGGTCCTCAAAACACTAACCCTGGTCCTATAACCCTGGTCCTCAAAACACTAACCCTGGTCCTATAACCCTGGTCCTATAACCCTGGGCCTCTTAACACTAACCCTGGTCCTATAACCCTGGTCCTCAAAATACTAACTCTGGTCCTATAACCCTGGTCCTCAAAACACTAACCCTGGTCGTATAACCCTGGTCCACAAAACACTAACCCTGGTCCTATAACCCTGGTCCTATAACCCTGGAACTATAACCCTGGTCCTCCTAACACTAACCCTGGTCCTATAACCTTGGTCCTATAACCCTGGTCCTCCTAACACTAACCCTGGCCCTATAACCCTGGCCCTATAACCCTGGCCCTCCTAACACTAACCCTGGTCCTATAACCCTGGTCCTCAAAACACTAACCCTGGTCCTATAACCCTGGTCCTATAACCCTGGGCCTCTTAACACTAACCCTGGTCCTATAACCCTGGTCATATAACCCTGGTCCTCCAAACACTAACCCTGGTCCTCCTAACACAAACCCTGGTCCTATAACCCTGGTCCTCAAAACACTAACCCTGGTCCTATAACCCTGGTCCTATAACCCTGGTCCTCAAAACACTAACCCTGGTCGTATAACCCTGGTCCTCAAAACACTAACCCTGGTCCTATAACCCTGGTCCTATAACCCTGGAACTATAACCCTGGTCCTCCTAACACTAACCCTGGTCCTCCTAACACTAACCCTGGTCCTATAACCTTGGTCCTATAACCCTGGTCCTCCTAACACTAACCCTGGCCCTATAACCCTGGCCCTATAACCCTGGCCCTCCTAACACTAACCCTGGTCCTATAACCCTGGTCATATAACCCTGGTCCTCCAAACACTAACCCTGGTCCTCCTTACACTAACCCTGGTCCTAAAACCCTGGCCCTATAACCCTGGTCCTCCTAACACTAACCCTGGTCCTATAACCCTGGTCCTATAACCCTGTTCCTATAACCCTGGTCCTCCTAACATTAACCCTGGTCCTCCTAACACTAACCCTGGTCTTCCTAACACTAACCCTGGTCCTATAACCCTGGTCCTCAAAACACTACCCTGGTGCTATAACCCTGGTCCTATAACCCTGGGCCTCTTAACACTAACCCTGGTCCTATAACCCTGGTCCTCGAAATACTAACTCTGGTCCTATAACCCTGGTCCTCAAAACACTAACCCTGGTCCTATAACCCTGGTTCTCCTAACACTAACCCTGGTCCTATAACCTTGGTCCTATAACCCTGGTCCTTCTAACACTAACCCTGGCCCTATAACCCTGGCACTCCTAACACTAACCCTGGTCCTATAACCCTGGTCATATAACCCTGGTCCTCCAAACACTAACCCTGGTCCTCCTAACACAAACCCTGGTCCTATAACCCTGGTCCTCAAAACACTAACCCTGGTCCTATAACCCTGGTCCTATAACCCTGGGCCTCCTAACACTAACCATGGTCCTATAACCCTGGTCCTCGAAGCACTAACTCTGGTCCTATAACCCTGGTCCTCAAAACACTAACCCTGGTCCTATAACCCTGGTCCTCAAAACACTAACCCTGGTCCTATAACCCTGGTCCTATAACCCTGGGCCTCTTAACACTAACCCTGGTCCTATAACCCTGGTCATATAACCCTGGTCCTCCAAACACTAACCCTGGTCCTCCTAACACAAACCCTGGTCCTATAACCCTGGTCCTCAAAACACTAACCCTGGTCCTATAACCCTGGTCCTATAACCCTGGGCCTCCTAACACTAACCATGGTCCTATAACCCTGGTCCTCGAAGCACTAACTCTGGTCCTATAACCCTGGTCCTCAAAACACTAACCCTGGTCGTATAACCCTGGTCCTCAAAACACTAACCCTGGTCCTATAACCCTGGAACTATAACCCTGGTCCTCCTAACACTAACCCTGGTCCTATAACCTTGGTCCTATAACCCTGGTCCTCCTAACACTAACCCTGGCCCTATAACCCTGGCCCTATAACCCTGGCCCTCCTAACACTAACCCTGGCCCTATAACCCTGGTCCTCCTAACACTACCCTGGTCCTCCTAACACTAACCCTGGTCCTATAACCCTGGTCCTATAACCCTGTTCCTATAACCCTGGTCCTCCTAACACTAACCCTGGTCTTCCTAACACTAACCCTGGTCCTATAACCCTGGTCCTCAAAACACTACCCTGGTCCTATAACCCTGGTCCTATAACCCTGGGCCTCCTAACACTACCCTGGTCCTCCTAACACTAACCCTGGTCCTATAACCCTGGTCCTATAACCCTGTTCCTATAACCCTGGTCCTCCTAACACTAACCCTGGTCCTCCTAACACTAACCCTGGTCTTCCTAACACTAACCCTGGTCCTATAACCCTGGTCCTCGAAATACTAACTCTGGTCCTATAACCCTGGTCCTCAAAACACTAACCCTGGTCCTATAACCCTGGTTCTCCTAACACTAACCCTGGTCCTATAACCTTGGTCCTATAACCCTGGTCCTTCTAACACTAACCCTGGCCCTATAACCCTGGCACTCCTAACACTAACCCTGGTCCTATAACCCTGGTCATATAACCCTGGTCCTCCAAACACTAACCCTGGTCCTCCTAACACAAACCCTGGTCCTATAACCCTGGTCCTCAAAACACTAACCCTGGTCCTATAACCCTGGTCCTATAACCCTGGGCCTCCTAACACTAACCATGGTCCTATAACCCTGGTCCTCGAAGCACTAACTCTGGTCCTATAACCCTGGTCCTCAAAACACTAACCCTGGTCCCATAACCCTGGTCCTCAAAACACTAACCCTGGTCCTATAACCCTGGTCCTATAACCCTGGGCCTCTTAACACTAACCCTGGTCCTATAACCCTGGTCATATAACCCTGGTCCTCCAAACACTAACCCTGGTCCTCCTAACACAAACCCTGGTCCTATAACCCTGGTCCTCAAAACACTAACCCTGGTCCTATAACCCTGGTCCTATAACCCTGGGCCTCCTAACACTAACCATGGTCCTATAACCCTGGTCCTCGAAGCACTAACTCTGGTCCTATAACCCTGGTCCTCAAAACACTAACCCTGGTCGTATAACCCTGGTCCTCAAAACACTAACCCTGGTCCTATAACCCTGGAACTATAACCCTGGTCCTCCTAACACTAACCCTGGTCCTATAACCTTGGTCCTATAACCCTGGTCCTCCTAACACTAACCCTGGCCCTATAACCCTGGCCCTATAACCCTGGCCCTCCTAACACTAACCCTGGTCCTATAACCCTGGTCATATAACCCTGGTCCTCCAAACACTAACCCTGGTCCTCCTTACACTAACCCTGGTCCTAAAACCCTGGCCCTATAACCCTGGTCCTCCTAACACTACCCTGGTCCTCCTAACACTAACCCTGGTCCTATAACCCTGGTCCTATAACCCTGTTCCTATAACCCTGGTCCTCCTAACACTAACCCTGGTCCTCCTAACACTAACCCTGGTCTTCCTAACACTAACCCTGGTCCTAACACTAACCATGGTCCTCCTAACACTAACCCTGGCCCTATAACCCTGGACCTATAACCCTGTTCCTATAACCCTGGTCCTCCTAACACTAACCCTGGTCCTCCTAACACTAACCCTGGTCCTATAACCCTGGTCCTATAACCCTGGAACTATAACCCTGGTCCTCCTAACACTAACCCTGGTCCTATAACCTTGGTCCTATAACCCTGGTCCTCCTAACACTAACCCTGGCCCTATAACCCTGGCCCTATAACCCTGGCCCTCCTAACACTAACCCTGGTCCTATAACCCTGGTCCTCAAAACACTAACCCTGGTCCTATAACCCTGGTCCTATAACCCTGGGCCTCCTAACACTAACCATGGTCCTATAACCCTGGTCCTCGAAGCACTAACTCTGGTCCTATAACCCTGGTCCTCAAAACACTAACCCTGGTCCTATAACCCTGGTCCTCAAAACACTAACCCTGGTCCTATAACCCTGGTCCTATAACCCTGGGCCTCTTAACACTAACCCTGGTCCTATAACCCTGGTCATATAACCCTGGTCCTCCAAACACTAACCCTGGTCCTCCTAAAACAAACCCTGGTCCTATAACCCTGGTCCTCAAAACACTAACCCTGGTCCTATAACCCTGGTCCTATAACCCTGGTCCTCAAAACACTAACCCTGGTCGTATAACCCTGGTCCTCAAAACACTAACCCTGGTCCTATAACCCTGGTCCTATAACCCTGGAACTATAACCCTGGTCCTCCTAACACTAACCCTGGTCCTCCTAACACTAACCCTGGTCCTATAACCTTGGTCCTATAACCCTGGTCCTCCTAACACTAACCCTGGCCCTATAACCCTGGCCCTATAACCCTGGCCCTCCTAACACTAACCCTGGTCCTATAACCCTGGTCATATAACCCTGGTCCTCCAAACACTAACCCTGGTCCTCCTTACACTAACCCTGGTCCTAAAACCCTGGCCCTATAACCCTGGTCCTCCTAACACTACCCTGGTCCTCCTAACACTAACCCTGGTCCTATAACCCTGGTCCTATAACCCTGTTCCTATAACCCTGGTCCTCCTAACACTAACCCTGGTCCTCCTAACACTAACCCTGGTCTTCCTAACACTAACCCTGGTCCTATAACCCTGGTCCTCAAAACACTACCCTGGTCCTATAACCCTGGTCCTATAACCCTGGTCCTCAAAACACTACCCTGGTCCTATAACCCTGGTCCTATAACCCTGGGCCTCTTAACACTAACCCTGGTCCTATAACCCTGGTCCTCGAAATACTAACTCTGGTCCTATAACCCTGGTCCTCAAAACACTAACCCTGGTCCTATAACCCTGGTTCTCCTAACACTAACCCTGGTCCTATAACCTTGGTCCTATAACCCTGGTCCTTCTAACACTAACCCTGGCCCTATAACCCTGGCACTCCTAACACTAACCCTGGTCCTATAACCCTGGTCATATAACCCTGGTCCTCCAAACACTAACCCTGGTCCTCCTAACACAAACCCTGGTCCTATAACCCTGGTCCTCAAAACACTAACCCTGGTCCTATAACCCTGGTCCTATAACCCTGGGCCTCCTAACACTAACCATGGTCCTATAACCCTGGTCCTCGAAGCACTAACTCTGGTCCTATAACCCTGGTCCTCAAAACACTAACCCTGGTCCTATAACCCTGGTCCTCAAAACACTAACCCTGGTCCTATAACCCTGGTCCTATAACCCTGGGCCTCTTAACACTAACCCTGGTCCTATAACCCTGGTCATATAACCCTGGTCCTCCAAACACTAACCCTGGTCCTCCTAACACAAACCCTGGTCCTATAACCCTGGTCCTCAAAACACTAACCCTGGTCCTATAACCCTGGTCCTATAACCCTGGGCCTCCTAACACTAACCATGGTCCTATAACCCTGGTCCTCGAAGCACTAACTCTGGTCCTATAACCCTGGTCCTCAAAACACTAACCCTGGTCGTATAACCCTGGTCCTCAAAACACTAACCCTGGTCCTATAACCCTGGAACTATAACCCTGGTCCTCCTAACACTAACCCTGGTCCTATAACCTTGGTCCTATAACCCTGGTCCTCCTAACACTAACCCTGGCCCTATAACCCTGGCCCTATAACCCTGGCCCTCCTAACACTAACCCTGGCCCTATAACCCTGGTCCTCCTAACACTACCCTGGTCCTCCTAACACTAACCCTGGTCCTATAACCCTGGTCCTATAACCCTGTTCCTATAACCCTGGTCCTCCTAACACTAACCCTGGTCCTCCTAACACTAACCCTGGTCTTCCTAACACTAACCCTGGTCCTATAACCCTGGTCCTCAAAACACTACCCTGGTCCTATAACCCTGGTCCTATAACCCTGGGCCTCTTAACACTAACCCTGGTCCTATAACCCTGGTCCTCGAAATACTAACTCTGGTCCTATAACCCTGGTCCTCAAAACACTAACCCTGGTCCTATAACCCTGGTTCTCCTAACACTAACCCTGGTCCTATAACCTTGGTCCTATAACCCTGGTCCTTCTAACACTAACCCTGGCCCTATAACCCTGGCACTCCTAACACTAACCCTGGTCCTATAACCCTGGTCATATAACCCTGGTCCTCCAAACACTAACCCTGGTCCTCCTAACACAAACCCTGGTCCTATAACCCTGGTCCTCAAAACACTAACCCTGGTCCTATAACCCTGGTCCTATAACCCTGGGCCTCCTAACACTAACCATGGTCCTATAACCCTGGTCCTCGAAGCACTAACTCTGGTCCTATAACCCTGGTCCTCAAAACACTAACCCTGGTCCTATAACCCTGGTCCTCAAAACACTAACCCTGGTCCTATAACCCTGGTCCTATAACCCTGGGCCTCTTAACACTAACCCTGGTCCTATAACCCTGGTCATATAACCCTGGTCCTCCAAACACTAACCCTGGTCCTCCTAACACAAACCCTGGTCCTATAACCCTGGTCCTCAAAACACTAACCCTTGTCCTATAACCCTGGTCCTATAACCCTGGGCCTCCTAACACTAACCATGGTCCTATAACCCTGGTCCTCGAAGCACTAACTCTGGTCCTATAACCCTGGTCCTCCTAACACTAACCCTGGTCCTATAACCCTGGTCATATAACCCTGGTCCTCCAAACACTAACCCTGGTCCTCCTTACACTAACCCTGGTCCTAAAACCCTGGCCCTATAACCCTGGTCCTCCTAACACTACCCTGGTCCTCCTAACACTAACCCTGGTCCTATAACCCTGGTCCTATAACCCTGTTCCTATAACCCTGGTCCTCCTAACACTAACCCTGGTCCTCCTAACACTAACCCTGGTCTTCCTAACACTAACCCTGGTCCTAACACTAACCCTGGTCCTCCTAACACTAACCCTGGCCCTATAACCCTGGACCTATAACCCTGTTCCTATAACCCTGGTCCTCCTAACACTAACCCTGGTCCTCCTAACACTAACCCTGGTCCTATAACCCTGGTCCTATAACCCTGGAACTATAACCCTGGTCCTCCTAACACTAACCCTGGTCCTATAACCTTGGTCCTATAACCCTGGTCCTCCTAACACTAACCCTGGCCCTATAACCCTGGCCCTATAACCCTGGCCCTCCTAACACTAACCCTGGTCCTATAACCCTGGTCCTCAAAACACTAACCCTGGTCCTATAACCCTGGTCCTATAACCCTGGGCCTCCTAACACTAACCATGGTCCTATAACCCTGGTCCTCGAAGCACTAACTCTGGTCCTATAACCCTGGTCCTCAAAACACTAACCCTGGTCCTATAACCCTGGTCCTCAAAACACTAACCCTGGTCCTATAACCCTGGTCCTATAACCCTGGGCCTCTTAACACTAACCCTGGTCCTATAACCCTGGTCATATAACCCTGGTCCTCCAAACACTAACCCTGGTCCTCCTAAAACAAACCCTGGTCCTATAACCCTGGTCCTCAAAACACTAACCCTGGTCCTATAACCCTGGTCCTATAACCCTGGTCCTCAAAACACTAACCCTGGTCGTATAACCCTGGTCCTCAAAACACTAACCCTGGTCCTATAACCCTGGTCCTATAACCCTGGAACTATAACCCTGGTCCTCCTAACACTAACCCTGGTCCTCCTAACACTAACCCTGGTCCTATAACCTTGGTCCTATAACCCTGGTCCTCCTAACACTAACCCTGGCCCTATAACCCTGGCCCTATAACCCTGGCCCTCCTAACACTAACCCTGGTCCTATAACCCTGGTCATATAACCCTGGTCCTCCAAACACTAACCCTGGTCCTCCTTACACTAACCCTGGTCCTAAAACCCTGGCCCTATAACCCTGGTCCTCCTAACACTACCCTGGTCCTCCTAACACTAACCCTGGTCCTATAACCCTGGTCCTATAACCCTGTTCCTATAACCCTGGTCCTCCTAACACTAACCCTGGTCCTCCTAACACTAACCCTGGTCTTCCTAACACTAACCCTGGTCCTATAACCCTGGTCCTCAAAACACTACCCTGGTCCTATAACCCTGGTCCTATAACCCTGGGCCTCTTAACACTAACCCTGGTCCTATAACCCTGGTCCTCGAAATACTAACTCTGGTCCTATAACCCTGGTCCTCAAAACACTAACCCTGGTCCTATAACCCTGGTTCTCCTAACACTAACCCTGGTCCTATAACCTTGGTCCTATAACCCTGGTCCTTCTAACACTAACCCTGGCCCTATAACCCTGGCACTCCTAACACTAACCCTGGTCCTATAACCCTGGTCATATAACCCTGGTCCTCCAAACACTAACCCTGGTCCTCCTAACACAAACCCTGGTCCTATAACCCTGGTCCTCAAAACACTAACCCTGGTCCTATAACCCAGGTCCTATAACCCTGGGCCTCCTAACACTAACCATGGTCCTATAACCCTGGTCCTCGAAGCACTAACTCTGGTCCTATAACCCTGGTCCTCAAAAGACTAACCCTGGTCCTATAACCCTGGTCCTCAAAACACTAACCCTGGTCCTATAACCCTGGTCCTATAACCCTGGGCCTCTTAACACTAACCCTGGCCCTATAACCCTGGTCATATAACCCTGGTCCTCCAAACACTAACCCTGGTCCTCCTAACACAAACCCTGGTCCTATAACCCTGGTCCTCAAAACACTAACCCTGGTCCTATAACCCTGGTCCTATAACCCTGGGCCTCCTAACACTAACCATGGTCCTATAACCCTGGTCCTCGAAGCACTAACTCTGGTCCTATAACCCTGGTCCTCAAAACACTAACCCTGGTCGTATAACCCTGGTCCTCAAAACACTAACCCTGGTCCTATAACCCTGGAACTATAACCCTGGTCCTCCTAACACTAACCCTGGTCCTATAACCTTGGTCCTATAACCCTGGTCCTCCTAACACTAACCCTGGCCCTATAACCCTGGCCCTATAACCCTGGCCCTCCTAACACTAACCCTGGTCCTATAACCCTGGTCATATAACCCTGGTCCTCCAAACACTAACCCTGGTCCTCCTTACACTAACCCTGGTCCTAAAACCCTGGCCCTATAACCCTGGTCCTCCTAACACTACCCTGGTCCTCCTAACACTAACCCTGGTCCTATAACCCTGGTCCTATAACCCTGTTCCTATAACCCTGGTCCTCCTAACACTAACCCTGGTCCTCCTAACACTAACCCTGGTCTTCCTAACACTAACCCTGGTCCTAACACTAACCCTGGTCCTCCTAACACTAACCCTGGCCCTATAACCCTGGACCTATAACCCTGTTCCTATAACCCTGGTCCTCCTAACACTAACCCTGGTCCTCCTAACACTAACCCTGGTCTTCCTAACACTAACCCTGGTCCTATAACCCTGGTCCTCAAAACACTACCCTGGTCCTATAACCCTGGTCCTATAACCCTGGGCCTCTTTAACACTAACCCTGGTCCTATAACCCTGGTCCTCGAAATACTAACTCTGGTCCTATAACCCTGGTCCTCAAAACACTAACCCTGGTCCTATAACCCTGGTCCTCAAAACACTAAACCTGGTCCTATAACCTTGGTCCTATAACCCTGGTCCTCCTAACACTAACCCTGGCCCTATAACCCTGGCCCTATAACCCTGGCCCTCCTAACACTAACCCTGGTCCTATAACCCTGGTCATATAACCCTGGTCCTCCAAACACTAACCCTGGTCCTCCCAACACTAACCCTGGTCCTAAAACCCTGGCCCTATAACCCTGGTCCTCCTAACACTACCCTGGTCCTCCTAACACTAACCCTGGCCCTATAACCCTGGTCCTATAACCCTGTTCCTATAACCCTGGTCCTCCTAACACTAACCCTGGTCCTCCTAACACTAACCCTGGTCTTCCTAACACTAACCCTGGTCCTATAACCCTGGTCCTCAAAACACTAACCCTGGTCCTATAACCCTGGTCCTATAACCCTGGGCCTCTTAACACTAACCCTGGTCCTATAACCCTGGTCCTCGAAATACTAACTCTGGTCCTATAACCCTGGTCCTCAAAACACTAACCCTGGTCCTATAACCCTGGTCCTATAACCCTGGTCCTCAAAACACTAACCCTGGTCGTATAACCCTGGTCCTCAAAACACTAACCCTGGTCCTATAACCCTGGTCCTATAACCCTGGAACTATAACCCTGGTCCTCCTAACACTAACCCTGGTCCTCCTAACACTAACCCTGGTCCTATAACCTTGGTCCTATAACCCTGGTCCTCCTAACACTAACCCTGGCCCTATAACCCTGGCCCTATAACCCTGGCCCTCCTAACACTAACCCTGGTCCTATAACCCTGGTCATATAACCCT